>NC_056730.1:836471314-836478814 GCF_019279795.1 Protopterus annectens | reverse complement strand
ATCAGTTCTTATTCTGGCAGAAGTTCTCTAGCTTCAATCTTCCTCCTCAGGCAGACACCCAGATTCCCATATACTAGAGAGAGAGAAACACAGTCAACCATATTTATTGTGCTTGATAGGAGTCTGGGTACAAATGCATGAAGATCTGAGTTTCACACAGATGCCGATTCACATTATACAGTAGTGGCAAACTGTAGCTTACAAAAATACAATCACATGAGGAAGCAATATGACCAAAATGGTCTGGTGACATACAATCACATTGTAAAACTGGGAGTCAGGCTGGTATTATGGTACCTATACACTAGCATCTAACTTTAGCAACTCCACCTCACCCATAAATGTAGTCCTCTGCACATGGGTTCATGGCATATGTGGGTACTAGGCTATCTGCCCAAAGGCATTTAAAAGCCTAGCCAGAATGTGTTGGCTTTCGCCGCCCCTTAGATTAGTTCCCTGTGCCACTGTCCAGCAGAGCCACTGAAGTGATCCCAGAGGTAAACTTTGTTTCCCATCCACTCGTCAAGGTTTCTTTTGAAGAATGTTGGTGAGGAACTCTGCCTCATGTAGATTGGGATCTTGTCCCAAAGCATGGGGAAGTCTCTGGGACAGGAATCTATCCCTCCAGCACGTCCTATTTATTGTTGTGGTGAGGTTTAGATCCCTAGAGCATGTGGCTCGAGAGGATAAAGTTTTCTTTAAAATTGAGCATGTCCATCAATTCTGGGTTGGACATGGCCTTGTATGTCAGGAAGAATCACCTCTGAGTGAGGCAGTATGCAATCGAGTACAGCTGGGTTTCTTCAGTGTTCGGCCTGCATAGGAGAAGCATCTGTTTGAGGCCAGTGATCCTCTTGGCGTGAGGTACTTCTGTGGTCTTTCCAGCTGTTTCAGGTGTCTTGTAAAGGTAGATCCCAAATGGGGCATTGTACTCTATGATGGGTCTGATGAGTGATGAGTAGAGGCACAATAACCTCTTTTGATCTGGATGTGAACCCTTTTGTGATTACAGCGGTCGTGGGCCCACGTGGGAAGGATTTTCTAACCACTTTAGCAATGTGATCATCAAAGTTGAGATTACTATCTACTTGGGTCCCCAGATCCACCTTACTCACGTCTTCCGTGTTGAGAACTACCACCTATGTGGTAGTTTGTGGATACTGTTTTTCCAAAGGGATCACATGCGCACTTTTGGCATTTAGCTTAAAGAGCCATGATTTTGACACCAGGTATCCGTCTCAGTGAGACCCTTTTGGAGGAGGTCTGTGTCAGCCGGAGAGTCCAAGTGCCTAGCCCCTAGTTTGCGAGTTGTCTACAAACTTGGTCAGCCATATTCTTCCTGTGCTTGCCTGTACCTCTAGAGAAGTATATGCCAAACAGAATGGATCCTAGGACTGAGCCTGGGAGGAATGCCACTTGTAACCAATTTGGAAGTCCAGAATAACTTCCACAACTCTCTGTACCATGTGGGTTCTGTCCGTGAGCAAATTAACAGCCATCTTCTGAGTAGAGGTTTATGTTCAGGCTGGTGAGCTTGTCTATAATACCAGAATGGGGAATGGTGCCGAAGGGCCTTAGCGAGGTCTAGGTAGGCTGTGTGTACCACCTTTCCCTCGTCTATAACCTTAGTAATTGTCTCAAAGAAGTCCACCAGGTTTGGGAAGACATGATCTGCCTAAACAAAGCTGAACTGGGTAGGGTCCAGTGTTTGGAGGTTCCCAATGTCTCTGTTAATGAGCTCCATGATGATGATGCGCTCCATAGCCTTGCAGATCAAGCCTGAGTCAGGCTTATAGGGTGATAGTTCCTGGGGTCTGTTGTGGCTCCACCTTTGTGGGCGGAATAACCATTGCTGACCACTGTGCCACTCTATGGAGTGCGTAGCCTGTGGAGGCTAAGTTTGAACAGTGTGTTTAGGTGAGGGGTTGGATTCGTCTTTGAGCTCGTGTAGGGATGCAGCCTGGGACTACCATCCGGTCCCATTGATGCTGTGTTTTGGAGGCTTTGGTGAGTGCTGTTTTAATCTGAGTGTCTGTGATTTCAGGATTCTACTTTCTTCTGGGTATGGTTATGGGCCCTTTTGGGGGTGGGGGTGGGGGTGAAGTTTCCACTGAACCTGCCTGCCAGGATGTTGGCGATATCAGTCGGTTCAGTGTATTTTGTGCCCATTCTGCACTAACTCCAAGCAAGATCTGAGCACTGCCACTTAGATTGCTTGACATAGCTAAAGAATGCCTTGTGGTTGCTCGAGTGCTTGGCAATTTTTCTTTCAAAAGCTCGCCTTGGATGATTTTATGAGGGATCATAGTTTCTTGCTGATACTGATCAGGGATGTCTTCCCTTCTTGGGATTTTACTCTTTTCTGTACTAGTTTCCACCTCATATTGTCGCCATAGCTTGTTTATGGCGAAGTCCACCAGACTGTTTTTTTTTTTTTCTTGGACAGCCAGGTGAGTCTTGGTTTAGCTTGAGATAGTAAGATTCATGCATTCTTGTAGGTGCCTGTATAATGCATTAGTAAAAGGATTTTGCAGCGGACAGCGTTATCCTTTAGCATGGGGGCTTTGAAACTTTCCACCTCGGTCTTAAGTGACGTGAAGTTTTGCACCCCGAAAGATTTTCACGGTGGTTTTTCTTCTCCGGGGTGGGCGGAATGTGGATATCCAAGGTGATTTGTTTATGGTCAGATCTAACCAGCGAGGGAGTTGACCTCTGGTGTGCAGAACACCAGTCACCCATGTTGGTGATGACCAGGTCAATATGATGTCACCTCTGGTGGGGTGTTGACCACTTGGACCAAGGCGTTTGAGTTCATAAATTCTAGGAAATGTTGGGCAGCGGAGTTAGTACTTGAGTAGTTCTCCCAGTTAATGTTTGGGTAACTTTCATGAAATCACCCAATATTAGGGTGTTTGGTATGACCTTTATGTTTCCTGTTTCAAGAAACTTACGGAATGGACATGGTGGGTGATCTGTAGCAAGCTACAATTTGAATTGCAGTTTTGCTCATTGTTAGTTACGCATGGATGATCTCTGAAGCATCTGTGCCACTAACCTGGATTTTCTAACCACTTTGGCAATGTGAACAACAATAAAACAACAAATCAACAAAATACTGTGCCACTAACCTGGAGGTGTGTGGGTGTCTGTGATGAATATGGATACACCCCGCCTTCCATGTATTCGGTTTTGGGTTCTGTGGCGAGAAATGTAAGCCTGGGGTGCTCTCTGGAGCCTTAAACCAGGTTTCTGTTACTTGCACATATCGATTTTCTCCATACTGAGGAGTGCCTCGAGTGCGTGCATTTTGAGGTTTAGACTACTGGCATTGAATAGCAGCCCCCACCCTCAGTTTATTGTTACCTGTGCTATTTACAGCAGTGGGTTTGTCTTTTTTTGAGCCTTGCCTAAAAGGCACTATGTGGGTGGCAAGAGCCTTGGCCAGTATTCAAAAACAGGGGCAAGCCATCTCTAGTGAGCAGCGTGGCTTATCGAGCATGTTATCCCAGGCGGACAGACACTAGATGCCCTTTGGAATGACGCAGAAACAGCCAATTGTCTGAAATCAAGAATTGATTCTTTATACCATGGTATCATTCCTGGTGAGGGCAGGATGCTACTCAGGGTCAGGGTCATACCGGCCTGGGCTACGTGATCAGAGAGCTCTTCCATGTGTCTCTTTTCATGTGATGGTCAGGGAGGTACTGCTTTCAGGTCATTCACACTGCAACATGGACAATGACAGTCATATTTGCACTTGTTCTGGAGTGACCTGAGTGCTTGTGTTATGTGGCGGATCCTGGCACCTGACAGGCAGCTAACAGTAACCTTCTCCTTATTCAGCCTAGTGAGTTGGAAGTCAGGTATGCCTGACTATAGAGTCTCTATTACTAGTATATTGGGTATGTTATTTTGCCTTAAGGGCTGTGACTGCATGACACACTGGTTTTGTGAAGTATGTGTTTCATGGTTTGTGTTGAGGGGGTGGAGGTTGCTTGGATGTTTGCTTTGGAGGTCTCTGTTGGTTTTGCAGATTTTATTTAGAGCCTCCGAGTATGTTTTCATGTATATATGTGTGCTTTTTGCCGGTGCTGGATTAATGGGTCTATGTGAGACTGGTGGTGTGATGCACGTATTTCCCTTCTCCTCTTGACTGTCTGATCCAGTCATGGGTTGAAAGGCTTAGCCTCCAGTTTGGCTGTATAATTGCATCTCTACATGTATTAGTGTTTGGTGGTAGGAGGAGGGGTTGTCTGTGTACATGAGGCAGTTGTAACATTGCCTCAAAATGCAGATTCACTAGGTGGACTGGGTACACCTGAAACTGCCCTTTGGACATGCCTAGATAGGTACAGTGAACTGTTTTACTGGATGGCTGGTGGTTGAATAAGAGCCTTGTCCTTCTGTACAGTACAGGAGGGTCTAGTGCTTAGGTTTATAAGTGCTTGCTATAAGTTTTGACCAAGTGCCGGGCTGAGAAATGAATGGCAGGTGCTTAAGTTGAAAGTTTGACTAGTTCCAAGGGAAAAATTGGAGACTTTGTGGAGCCGAGAATAGTTTTACCCTAGCTAACGTTGCTGCCGGCCCCATAAAACGGGCAAATTATAGTATTTATAGCAAGGAAATGAAAGAGATAGAAATTAGCCACAAAATGGCCAATAAACCACTAATTTCTGGGCTGAAACCACTCCTCCAGTGACAGATAGGCTGCTCAAAGCTCTCCTCTCACAGGTGAACAGAGAAACTTCCTTCTATCCAATTAAGGTATGGGCAAACACGGAGATTTGTAACACAGGCCTGAATTCAGCACCAACCTGAAAACTGGACTATACTAGAAGGAAACAAATATACATACATGTATATATATATATATATATATATAGATATTTTTGTTGTTTGGTTTTGTTTTCTTCAGAAAATAAAGCAGATACACTCAAAAACACTTTAAATGCACAGAAAGGATACTTATTGTTATATATAAGCAGATCAGAGTTGTAGTCAATGCTCTTAGTAATAAAGTAGGAAGAAACACAAATACAGTAAAAGCAGATGAATAAAGTGCAATATATATATATATATATATATATAAATAAACAATGGGCTGGATTTACAAAAGCTTGCGGTTGTAGAGTAGTGTAAGGCGTCAAACAGGCAATATGTCTGCCGTGCGATCCAGGTACAGCCAGCAGGGGCGTGCACAAGAGCTGCTAAAACTACTCTTGCACGAACAGCATCATGGTATGCAAATTACCTAATTTGCTGGTGAAAGCTATGCAAACGAGGTAAATTTGCGATCCAGGAAACATTAACCTGTCCATGGAAGATTAGTGTTATCTGCGAAATGTACTCCATTGGTAACAGAGTACCGTTCTGCAAATAGCTAAGCAGACTATGACAGCTCAACTAAAGGATGCATACAGTTGAGGAAGCATGCCAATGGTCAAATATAAAGGCCACTGGCATTTATAAATGTTTAAAAATATAAAAACCTAACTTTTTTTGATCTCTGATGTTTAATCCTAGCGCAGCACCGTGCAAGCGATGTGGCACTTATAAAAACAGAAAATAATTAAAATAAAGCCAAAATAGGCATTTTTCACTAAAAAGTATTCTGCCATGCAGGTGAATGGCAGGCTGAAGACAACATGACCACTGGTAGTGGTTGCTAAGAGGAAGCTTAGTGTCAGAGATGTAACCATGCATTAGTAGGCAATCCTATGCAAATGAGGATGGGATAGTGAATCCCAATTTTCCCCAGCATGTGAGCCCATGTCCCAAGAGTGTAAGAGTAGGAGTAGGTGAGGTAGAGTAGAATATAGGTGACATCATGAGGTGGTGTGTCAGACAGGCTGTAAGCTAATTGGAGCACAGTGGCTTATGTTTACTTTGAGTTGCTCAGCATTGCAACAGAAGTGCCTACAGTTGTCCTATTTGAAAACCTCAAACCAAAGTGCACAATGTTAAAAGATAGTAAACTCCATGCAAACATGCACACAGCGTGTGCGCACTTGTTTGCATTTATTTGCACTGCGCTTCCCCCCGGGCAGAAACAGAAAGGCAAAAGGAAGGAAAAGTAGTAGGAAGTTAACCAAGGAGAACTAGCAGAGCTGCCAGGTGAAATATATCAGAATCAGCCAATTACACAGGCAGCAGACTAGCCCAGCCCAGCCCAGCAATTTAAACTCTGCAAACAGCATTCCTCCCTGTTTTTTCCCCAAGAAATCTGCACCACTGCAGTATACAAACAGGGAAAGCTTAAAAAGCTTAAGTCAGACTAAATGTTAAGGGCTGCTCTTGCTATCATAAACCAACATGTGCAAGGTGCTGAGGGTGGTGATGTTGTGAATGCTGCCGAGCAACCCACAGTGAGGAGACGGAGAAGAGTGTACAGACCCAGGGTAACCTACCAGGGGCTACATGAGCTAGAGATAGTGGAGTGCTATATGGTGACAGAGACCCCTCCTACAGAAAATTGTTGAGTTGTGCCGGCCACGCCTCACATAGAACCAACAGAGGGGAACCCATCCCAGTGGATACCAAGGTATGTGTTGATATAAGAATACTAGCTACAGGTACCTTCCAAAGACCAACTGGTGATATGATGGGGATTTCACAGGCATCAGCATGCAGAGTACTCCACCAGTTACTGGATGCCATGTCAGCACATGCTGGTGAGCACATATATTTCCCCAATTCCCTTGAGGCATTGGCCAGCAATATGCATCTTTTCCACCAAATAGCAGAATACCCTGAGGTAGTGGGTGCAATAGACTGAATGCACATGCAGATCAAAGCACCACCTGGTGAGTGGGGTAGGGTCTACATCAACCGCAGGGCTTTCCCCTCCATCAACTGCCATGTTGTACGATGCCCAGGGCATAATAAGGAATGTGTGTGCTGGTTTCCCAGAAAGCTATCATGATTCCCTGATCTGGCATCTGGCGCAGCTATACCGAAGTTTGCCAATGGGGACATCCTGATGGTCACCCTAGTGGGGATGCTGAATCGCACTTGAGCCGTGGCTGATGACACCCATTAGGAAATGCACACACACCTGAACAAGAACTCCATAATGAGGCGCGCACAAACAAAAACATAATTGAGCATGTGTTTGGGATGCTCAAGTCATGGTTCAGTGCCTGGATACATCTGGTGAGTCATGCAGTACTCACCAACTACATGTACCCAAACTGTTATGGTATGTGTCATTCTACACAATATGATCCTGTGGAAACAGCTGCAGCAGGAACAGCTTGGGGCAGGGCCAAACAGCCCCCCACCACTGCCAAGGCCTGCTGGCGTGACTCGGAGGAACAAACTGAGCTCCCAGTAGGCAGAAGGAGGCATGCCCAGTATGCCCTGGCAAAGGCAATACATAGCACATACACTGACTCAGTAGGAACCCTGGAAATTACACCTCTGTCTGACTGCTTTATACAGTAAAAGGGATCCCTAACTTGACACTACCTGTTTTCAAACATGTATAGGGAGTGTACTATG
>NC_056730.1:836441314-836458814 GCF_019279795.1 Protopterus annectens | reverse complement strand
CTTAACAATTGTTTCATGCAGAAGCTCACATTTCTATCCTTGCCTCCCCTCCACAAAACCACACTGATCTATAGCTATCAATTTTGGCATCACTTTCCCATTCTTTTACCCATTACAGACAAACACTTTATAATCATGGTTTAGTATTGAAATGGGTCTGTATGAAGCTGGATCTTTACCCTCTTTAGGTATTACAGCTACCACCACTTCCTTCAATGATGTTGGTACTTCTCTTCTTAAAAAATACTGTCAAACATTTTTCCCCTCCTAGCTTCTAAACTTCTACAGGAATACCATACTCATGGGGACTTCCCTGTAAATTGGTTATACATCACCAGCTTTAACTCATCACCTCCTATCCTAACTGTTAGTAATTGAGCCTTATCTATCTCTAACCATGGCATGTTTACTTCTTCCATAAACATTTCCATTTGTACCTTTTCTTGATTTCCATATTTCATGCAGACTTCCATAGAATTTGCAAAATATTTCTAATACTTCTATAGGATCTCTTATCTTCCTTGTTATAACTTCCCTAAGCTTGGTGACAGCCCTTTCTGCTTTTGGTTGTCTGGGTCATTCTGCTAAAAGTGTTTGTTCTCTAGAGTTGCTATCAAAAAACAGTTGCTAACAGCAATCTTTCTAAACTCATGCATATTATTGAGGTAATCCCTTATTTTCTGTTCAGCATTCTGCAGTCACTTTCTTATTCTGTGAGATTGCCCCTATTTTGCAATACTTTAACATTGTCAGTCCCCCTAAATAATTCTTGTTACTTCTTAACCATATCTCTCTCTCTCTATGTCCACCCTATTTTTAAACTCCACTTTAATTTTATCCAACTCCCTAGCTATATTTTCAGAAGAAAGTTCTATCTTCTCCAATAGCTCCTGGAACAAATTTCCACTACCCATTCCTTAAATTCCTCTCTTTTCAACATATTGTTGGGAAAGCACCTGTGCCTTGTTTTATCTCATTACCCTGTGTTTTTATTGTAATTACAGCTGCACAATATGAAGTAGTTATTGAGTGTGTATCAAGGGCTTCAATTAAATGCACAATTTCCTGTGAAGTGTAAATACTGTCTAGCCTAGCTCAGTTTTTGTATATTATGGAATAATATGTAAATTCAATCTGAACTCCTAGTACTGAATTCACATCTTCCACACCAAATATTTAGATACATTTCTTCAAAAAATCTACCCTCCTGTTAAATTTTCCTTTCTGGGCCCCCCCCCCCCAAGACACATCTTTGCTGTTGCAAATCAAATTCCAGTCCCCTCCTACAAGTAATATTCCTTGCTGAACACAATTATTTCTCCCAGAATTTTCTTAAGCTCCATTATAATAGTTTTAGGTGGAATATAAATACATGAAAGTGTAATCCTCCTCCCTTGCCAGTAGCACCTTAGTACTACAAATCTACTATTATCGTTTTCCTCTTTTAATCACTACTGGAGCTCCTCTTGCAATTAAAATAAGTCCTCTTTTCCTTTGTCGCAGGTAATCCACTGAGGAGCTATCTTGAAAAAATATTTCTTTATCTAAGTGTGCCTCCTGTAGCATAGCTAGTTGTATTCTACACTTTGTAGTTTAGTTCACTTTTTCTTTACTATATTTATCTGAGAGACCAATGACAGTAAAAGACATTACACAAAGCATTGTATTAAAAAGTTATTTTTCACACATTTTATGTAGAACAGCTTTTTTGTTAAATCTCTAGGTCCAGCTTTTGTGTTACATGCATACACTGTTTGGCAGGTTGATCTTTCATACAGTTGTTTCTTGTCATATCCATTTGAACCTACATTACACCTATCAAATCTTTGTTTTATTGAAAGCCGTCAAACAAACACTCTCAATACCCTCCTAAAAATCTATTAACTTAATAACAACACACAAAAGTATTTACATCTTCAAATATTGAAGTTTTACCCGCCTAATAGGAGCAAACGTTCCAAACTGACTGCTGGTGTTTTCAAATAAAGTGGAGTTTTCCTTGATGGCTACTGGGTGCATCACTTTTGGTTACTGATTTTCTTTGCATGCTATAAAGTAAAGTTTTCTCCATTGTTTTTAAGTGTGATGGGGATACTAGTGTAATCAGGTGCTCCAGGCTTATTTTATTTTTGACACTGCAGTGCCTACATTTCTTAAAACTGAACAAGAAGAAAGAGAGAAGGGAGAAATAAAAACAGGAGTGAGTACCTGATTACAGTACTATCCCCATTACACTGAAAAATAACTGAGCAAACTTTTTAATGCATTATCGGAGCTTTTCTCCCTGGGCCTCCATTGAAAATGGGTCATGTTGACCCAGTGTACTTCCCCAGTAATCAAACTGGAAATAAATAAATAAAAAATAACAAGTTTAACAAAATTTCAATATTTTCAGATTTGTTTGTTGTCATGTTTCACAATATATAATTATTGCTTTGCAATCCCACATCTGTCAAATTACAATTTACTGGTTTTATTCCTGTTCATCTCCATCTCCCAGATCCTCCATCTGCTTAATTTCCAATGTACTCTTGGTTCTTCTAGTAGGCTCTTGTGCTTTTTCTCTCTGTCAAGCACTTTCCGTTGAAATATTGGAAAAGGTTTCATTGGCACAGTCTCTATGTGGTCTTTATTACCAGAAGAACAAGAAGCAGAATCTTGCTCACTTCTTGTTGAACAAACTTTTGTATTTCCTCCTTAACACGTACTTTATCAAAAAATGATGGTGTCCCTCCACGGAAGAATATTTTGAAGATAGCTGGGTATACAGCAGTTTGAATCTCACTCCTGCTTACTGACATTCCCTGAAGAGTGATATAAATTTACTCCTCGTCTGCCTGGAATACAAAGAGTAATCAAACACTCTGCTGTCTCCCACTTTTAGTACTTCGTCCTTCTGCCACAGAATCAACTCCTTCTGCCAGTAGGATTTCACCTCTACTATTAAATGTCATGGTTGATTTCTCATAGTTATGTTTGGAGCATTCACATGGATGTGCCCTTTCATTTAACCACTGCTGCTGTGGAATTACCTGCCCATTTGCTTATTTGTGCTGCTTTCATAAAATTAATACAGTTTGTTCCTTCCAGCTTCTCTTGTACAGCAGAAAATATCAGGTTTCCCTGTGTGCTCTGTACTCCAATTCTTTTTTTAAATCTCCTCTTGTGCAGTCTCATATTCATCCTGCCTTTTCTTCATTTTGAACTCTGATTTTTGCAGTTGTTATCACCTCAACTGAATATCTGTTCAAAGTTTCTTCCATTTTCTTCAGTTTTTTGTTGTTTGAGTTGATATACTCAGTGTGTTGTTTATTTGTGTGCAGTTGTCTTATACTTTCCTCTAGGCTACTGGAAGTCATGTCTGGAGCTTGCACTGCTTTTTGCTGAACAGATGCAGTACTTTTCCTCATCTTTTGAAGTGGATTTTCCTTCAGGCCTTCAAATTTTTTTTGTGTTGTCCAGGCAGTGTTCTTACTTGACAGTTACTGAAATTCACCCAGAAGTACAAGTACACTGGCTTTATCTGCTAAGTTTCTGTTTTAGCACTGAGTAACAGCTTAATTCTAGCTCTCCCAATGTGCAGCCATCTTGAAGGTTCCAATCAATTATACCCTCTTGATGAAATTTCCTGTTATCACCCACCCAAATGTTGAAGCAGTATTAGACCCCCTCCTTTCACTTAATTCCCACACTGCCATATCACCAAAACATCTAAAGATGGTCTCCCACCTTCCCCCAGTCTCCCATTGTGTTCTCCCTTCCCACACATACTCCATGTTTTGGTGTAATATTCCTTCCATTGTATACTCCATTCATCAGTCTAACAGTTCTCTACCTGTTCTTCATCCTCCTGTAACCCCCTTTCAGTCTTCAGTCCTCCAGTGTGCGCACTTCCAGTGCGTTACTTACAGTCTGCCTCCATACCCATCCTTACTTTGCAGTCCTCTAGTCTCTACCTTTGTTTTCCCACATTTTGGTCCTGTTCTATCAAGCTTTATGACCTGAC
This sequence comes from Protopterus annectens, assembly GCF_019279795.1. Taxonomy (NCBI): domain Eukaryota; kingdom Metazoa; phylum Chordata; order Ceratodontiformes; family Protopteridae; genus Protopterus; species Protopterus annectens. Next base: position 836,454,808 of record NC_056730.1, on the reverse strand, counting down.
TTTCACTTCTTACCACATTCTTACCACTTTCTAGTTCACCTGCCTTTCACAACTGCTTTCTTAAACCCTGCACCCTGTCTGCCATGTTACCATCCACTACATTTTAAATGTTAAAATTCTTAGCTGCATTGGGATCTCCTGAGTCCAACTCATCCCTCAGAAGAACAATAGCTACACATGGCAGCTCATTCAAATTTGCATTTCTAGGTAATTGCTCTGCCTTTTTTGTTAGTATTTATTTTTTGTTTACATATCACAAGAGACTAAGAAAATATAACCGGCCAGGAAACAAACTGTTGATGCAACCACAGGCAAAAACTAAAAATCAAATAGTGTAGAAACAATTTATTACCGCTTTCGTCAGAAGACTTCATCAGAATGATGATGAAGTCTTCTGACGGCAACAATAAAATATTCGTTCTACGCTATTTTTTTTTTGTTTTTCATCAACAGACTGTTGCGGCGGTCTTTCTGGCCGTTATATTTTCTTGGATCACAAGAGACTACATTGTTTTACTATTTTAGTAGTTTGTATTTGTCATACTCCAAGCAAAAGAAAGTATGTAATATAATCATTTTGTGCTGCAAGACCCCTTTAACATATCCCTCAAGTCTTCTTTAAAATCCCTGTTTTAAACATACCCAGAAATGTGTTCTGAACTCCCAAAACAATATGATGACATGTTCGACATCTAAAATTTGCAAATAGTAACACAAAACAATATTTGAATATATACAAATATTTAAGTAAGCACTTATACACAAATATTCTAAATTTCCATAAGCTCCTCGCATCTTGATGCAACTGAAAGTAAAAACTACAAAGAGGGATCAATTTCAAATGTATAATAACTCCTGCAATAATTTTCTAGTCTATCTACTTTGAACTCATTCAAGGCCTTATACATCTTGCTAACCAAGCCTTTCATCACACTAACTCACTTCAAATATTATGGATACCATCACTGGAGAAGCTTTTGCCAAGATGTCAGTTATCCCCATCTGCCTAGTCAGGGCTTTCCATTCCCTCAAATTACAATCTCAGTATGCCTCATAATGCATACGTGAGAACCTGCATCCAGGTACCCAATCATATGGCTACCAAAGTTGCTCCCAAAAAGTTAACTTAGTATCGCAGTGGTGCAGCGGTTAACTTTGTAGCTTCACAGCAAGAGGTTCTCCAGTTTGATTATCGGCTGGGGTGCCTTTTGCATGGAGTTTGCATGCTCTCCCTTCACATGGGTTTCCTCCGGGTACTCCGGTTTCCTCCCACATTCCAAAGACATGCATCTCGAGCATTTTTCCCCGGGCCTCCGCTGAAAACAGGCTCTGTGGAACCTAGTCAGACTTTCCCAGTCAATAAATGTTAAATAAATAAATAACTGCATCGGACAGGCTCTCCTTTTTAATTCAGTCTCATTTTGATACCCCAAAATTACTATATCCAGCCAGCAACAGCAAGCCCAGCCTGGCATAACTCATTAACACCAGCAGGAGACATTTAATCATACAAGGTGGATAATTTGTTTTTCTGTAATATCTCATACTGGAATTCCCTCAAATTCCAACCAAAATGGCATTAATCATTAGTATCAGCTACCTTTTTTTTTTTTTAGAGCTTCATCATCAAATTTTATTTTATTTATATTTATTTACCAGAGTAATGCATTCATACAAAATCTACAGTCTCAAATTATAACAGATAAGAGAAGTTTAATCCTCCCACTTCCCATGACTTTCTTAGCTTTTGCCATGAAATTCTAGGCTCCCACCCCAAATAAAATCATGTTACATTTTTAACCAAATTTCAAAAAATTGGATTGGGCAAACTAATAAAACATACAAAAACAATGGCACCATAAAATAGTGGTGCCTGTAACCCCTGACCCATTTCTAACACTGATGACTTCCATTTTCTAAAGTCATCTTTCATCCATCTTTGTTGTAATTAATAAATGAAGTCTCAGCTGAAGTGCCTATCCATACTCCTAAATATTTCATATGGGAAGTTTACGTTCAAGTAACTATATTTGTTCGGAGCAGAGTTTAAAACAACTAAATGAAGGAGGTGATATTAAATTTACACTGACAAAATGTTAACAAGAATGTCCAAGCCACTAAATAAAGCAGGCAAATCAATATCTGGGTAAATTAAATATAACCAATGCATTACCAGCAAACATAGAAATCTTAAACGTTTCATTCAATACTCTAAGCAGGGGAGATGGCCTAATCTATGGTGCTAACCTAAGTACACTGCAAAATAAATCAGATCAGACACCCCTTCCAGTCTCTTTTCTTAAGTTTTCAGCAAATAGCACTAATTAAATCAACAAAATATTGGGTAAATTCTGGTGCCATTGAAGTTCTAATCAAATAAGAGCATTCCCCCTATCAAAAGGTCTTTGTATCTAAACTAACCACAACCAAATAATTCTGCTCAGACTAGGCCAGATGCATAAGAATTTCTGTAAATGAACTATCAAATGTCTGCCTTCAAGGCAAATTAAATCTGAATGCCAGCACGTCATATGGACTGCCAGTACAGGCGCAGTTTATAATCCTGATGTACGATAGAAATATGCCAAAAGTCCTTGCCCTTTTTAGGAAGCATTGGCACTACTACCAGTTTCCATGATAAGGAACAAATTTATCAAGAAAAAGGAAATTTCTACCTTTTAAGCAAAGTAATCTTTAAAAGAGACTCCACACCTCTAACCGAGCATCATCCTTCTCCTCTGTTTTCTTTGCGGTTTCCCTTGACTTAATTGATAACAAATATACTTCCTGGGTGTTAGAGTGAGGGTATTCTTAGTGAATTCACTATAGTACATTCAGGTAGAATAATAGGCCTGAAAATATAGAGCCAGACTTGTGTTTTCATAAATGCATTTAGTTTCAGGGAAAGACAATTCTTTAGAAATTAAAGATAAAGCAAGAGATATGCAGAAATACAGAATAGGTACATAGGTTCATACTAGGCTATCTGCCCTAGGGCATTTATAAGCCTAGCCAGAGTGTGTTTGGCTTTCGCCACCCATTTTAAATTAATTTTGCTATGCCCTTTTTCGAGGTTAGTATACTGTGCCTCTGTCTAACAGTGACACAGAAGTGATACCTGGGGTAAACCTACGATCTCCCATCCACTCATCAAGATTCCTCTTGAAGACAGTCAATGATGGACTCTGCCTAACCTGGACTGGGATTTTATTCCAGAGTGAAGAGAGCCTCTGGGTTATGAATCTGTCCCTCCAGCATGTCCTATTTATTTCAGTGCTGAGGTTCAAGTCTCTCGAGCACGTAGCTCGATGGGATTTGGATTTTCTGAGGTGCAGCATGTCCATTAATTCTGGGTTGGACATGGCTTTATACGTCAGGCACAGATCGCCTCTGAACAGCCGGTATGCCACTGAGTAGAGCTGGAGTTTCTTTAACCAGGCAGCATATGGCATCTGTTTGAGCAATTTGATCCTCTTGGCGAGGTACTTTTGGGGTCTTTGCAGTTGCTGCAGGTGTCTGGTAAGGTACATCCCAAAAGAGGTATTGTACTCAATTATGGGCCTGATGAGGGATGAGTAAAGAGGCATGATGACCTCCCTGATCTAGATGTGAATCCCTTCATGATTAGGTGGGCTATATAAAATGTTTTTCTAACCACTTTGGCCACGTGGTTGTCAAATGAGAGATTGCTATCAACTTGGGTCCCCAGGTCCCTAATTACTTCTTCTGTACTTAATGGATTACCACCTATGTGGTAATTTGTGGGCACTTTGTTTTTGCCAAAGGGGATGACTATACACTTTTTGGCGTTTAGCTTGAGGCCATGGCTCTGGCACCAGTTGTCTGTTTCTATGAGGCCCTTTTGTAGGATGCTTGTGTCGGCTGGAGAGTCGATTATGGCGCCCAGTTTGCAGTCATCTGTGAACTTGGTCAGCCGCAGTCCTTCCATGTTGGCCTGTACCTCCGAGAAATATATACCGAACAAGAGAGGTCCCAGGACTGAGCCTTGTGGGACGCCACTTGTAACTAGTTTGGAGTCTGACATGGCTCCAGCAATTCTAACCATGTGGGTTCTGTCCTTGAGCCAGTTTGCAACCAATCTAGTGACATAGGGATTTATATTTAAGCTGGTGAGCTTATCTATAATGCCCGAGTGGGGTATTGTATCGAAGGCTTTTGCGAGGTCCAGGTTGGCTGTGTGGACCACCTTCCCCTCGTCAATGGCCTTGGTGACTGTTTCAAAGAAATCAACCAGGTTTAAGAGGCAGGATCTGCCCTTAAAGCCGAACTGGGTAGGATCCAGTGTTTGTAGGTCCCCAATATCTTTATTTATGAGGTCCATGATGATCCTTTCCATAGCTTTGCAGACCAAGCTAGTCAGGCTTATGGGGCGATAGGAACATTCTGGAAACTCTCAAAGGAAAGATGTACTTGCAACGAAATGCTAGATCAGGCACATGCAAGACAAGGCTTGGAAGTTAGTTCGGATTGACATACAGAAAAGATTAAACATCCAACATTCCAGACAGGAAGTTAGCTTTTGGACTGCAGTACAGGCAATCTTGCCGGAGTACAGAAATCAGGCCAAATATCCACACTATTCGGGAGGAAGAGACTGTTTCAGTTAATGTAATTCAGGAGAATCAGAATATATCTGCAGAAATTTTGGATATATTTATTGTTATCCAGCCTTCTAGAATTTCTAGACTGCTGTATCAGCAGTTATTGGAGACAGTATTTGGATATTGTTAATATCTAATAAAGCATCATTAACTACTGCATGTGTGAACTTTCCTGTGAAAGTACAAAAGGACTTGGCCCATAAAGGAGAGACTGGCACCTGTTAAGCACAAGTTTGGGTAATCAACATATAAAGACTTTCCTTCCAGCCTCATTTGTTTCCAGTTAATTCCAGTATACTACAATCTTATTAATTATTTCACTGGTAATATGCTTTTTCAGAAGCTCAGCCTATTCATGTGGAATCTCATTTAAATTCAGCACTACTCAAATAAGAACTTATCCACCCCCCATACAAGTTTTGATAACTGTTACAAAGTAGGATCATGGGTCAACTATATCATCTAAAGATAATATGAAAGTATTTTGAGGCAGTACCATCAACTCCATCATTCTCTCCTTTCACCCCCCCACCCCAGCTGACTAACAGCTGCATGGATGCTCCATTTTTACTTAACATTCCTGGTACCATTCCCTGGGGCTGGGACCACAAGTGGTGGGATGGAAAGGGGATGTGAAGTGAAACAGCCAGGACTGCTATACGCCATCTTGCACACTGGGGAAATTTTTGTATGCTCTTATTGTGTACAGCTACCAATGTCATGTACATCACTGCATGTGATGTCAGTTAGATCTAGACCCCCTTTTAAAGTTTAAATGCTAATGGAAAGCTGCAGATTTCTTTTTTTGTAACACAGCATCATCCCCTTCACCAGAGACATGTCATACCACAGACAGAAACCCCTCCTTCTTTCTCTCAGCTGTAGAGAAGCAAAGCTGCTCCTTCCCACTCCTGCATCCAGTTTCTCCAGTGCTCAAGCTGCAAGTCGAAGTTGGCTCAGCTATTTCTTAGTCAGATTTCCATCCCTCTGTGCCACAAAGCCATGGTCCATCTTTTCACCTTCTGTGCTCCTAAACCACTTTGCAAATGTGGGTATTTCCAAATATATATTTGAAAAATGCCAGTCTTTCTTCATATAAAAAAAACTTTTTCCATCATAGCTACAGCAAAGCAACAAGGGCAAAATAAAGCATGTTTTAGTCTACCTTACCACGGGTATATTCCCACTTGCAAATATTTTATCTATCCTAAATCTTGAGTGAAATATCACAAACCAGTATGTACAATAAACAGTATCATTAAACACTGATACATCCACAAGAAATGCAAGTTTGGCATACTGGCCCACATACTTTCCTAGTCTTAGTAATCACATGATCCTCCTAGGTTATCCTCTACCTTTACTTATTTAATGTCCCAGCCCCCCCCCCCCAAAACAATGAAACTTCTTCATTAAAAAGCACACAACAAACAAAAAAAATTAATTAAATCAGTACACACGACAAAAAGAATAAATTAAATTAGTCAATGAATTTCCTCTGCATAGTCCCAGGTGGCATACATACATGAGTGCGTGTACACACACACACACACACACACACACACACACACACACACACACACACACACACACACACACACACACACACACCAGTGATGCTTTTCTTACCCCAATTCCTTTCACTCCTAAATGACAACTCTGGTAATCTATCTCCCTACCATTAATGGACAGGTACTTGCCACCATACTCTCCCTGTAATAAGAAAGTAAAACAGTTTACCCCAATAACATTGCACAAGTGCAACAAGCTTCTACATATTCAAATGTAATTCCTGAAGGGGCTACAGCCCCTGGCCTTAAGGCTTGTGGATATCCCATGATCATTTGCAGCTTATTTGGGCTTGTCATCAGGACATTCACATCCAATAATAAATCCATTATCAAACAAAACAAGGTATTCTGATGGCTTCTATATGTACAGTCCTCAAAGGTCTGCAACAAACATAACAATTAAAACACAAAACAAAAAAGTGTTGCATTCAGTTTGCAAATATCAGCATGCCTGCACTGTTATGTACAAAGAACAGCATACACCAGGTGTCCAAAATATTCTCAACATTCCCCTAATGGCTCAGACATTGACCAATGAAACTTAGGATTTCACAGGAAGTCAATGCCTTATTAATGTTATTGTTATTTCACTTGCATTTAACTTAAGACTTGCATGTAATAATTGCAATTAGCATCTGTACTTTTAAAATTATGGACTTCTACATGGTTTCATCATCTTGGTACTTTATTTTACTACTTTCTTGGCTGTTATAAAAGTCCATCCCTTATTCCAATATTCCTCAGGATGATTCTTGCCCTGTGACTATGTAAAACAGAACCCTTCTTCAAAAACAGCCTTGTCACCAAGCAATCCTTTATTGATCAGAGCAAATAAGCCTTACCATGCCCAGGCCACTGCAACTTTGAAGTTCTGAGCCAGACTCAGTAAACAGTTGGCCTTCTTACAAGCTCCACAGTCAGACCAAGGCAGCTTCAATAAGTCAACTCATTTTTTTTTTTTTTTTTTTTTTTTAAACCAAATGCACCAATATTTGTTTTTGTGCAAGTCTTTACCAGAAAATCAGAAATGTCTACTGGTTCACTAATCTTTACACAACCGTTGGCTAATATTTGAACATGCACTCTGCTTTAGTTTGCTTCCAATGTCAAAGGCCCTTTTTCAGCAGGTATTGAGGCACAGCAGCTTCTTTCCACTTAATTGAACTTATTCTCTTATAACTGTTAGAACCTACTTTACATCAATAATATGTCGCATCCCCCTGGAAAATATACTCGTAACAAGGCTGGATACTGGATCCAAAATTTCACCTGTTCCAAGTAGGGTTACCACCTGTCCCACTTTGCGAGGGACAGTCCCTCTTTGGGCAGTTCTGTCTTGCAAAAAAATTGTAAAAATGGTAAATGTCCTGAGATTTTAGGACAAATTTATTTCCTATATTTTATGTATTAGTTGCATAAAACAGTTATTCGATATCTGAAACACCTAAATGTTATAATATAAGAAACAGAATAAGCAACTAAAATGCTACAAGAATAAGCTTTTATTTAGGCAAACAAGTGAAGTGCTGTCCTTCGTACTGGCCGTGGGTATGATTCTGCCAGCAAAATCTGACGTTTGTACCAGAAATGTCTCACTTTGGGCATTTTGAAAAGGTGACAACCCTAGTTCCAAGTATCATGTACTGGTGCCATAGACTGTGTTCTCCTTCCAATTTGCATATACAGAGTCATGTTCACAAAGTCTGTCCCTAATTGGATACACTTTTTTTTGGTTTCCACAATTTCAGTATCTGTATTTTACTTAACATGACAGTTCTGACCAATTCATGTCTTGGTCTCACATGGCTTGTCAACTCTGTGGGCCTGCCCTGTTCTTACTTGACTCAAACAGATCAGCTCACTCGACCAACTTAATTGGAATGCATGTCAGGCAATATAAAATCTTATATTTTTCAGTTTTTCTGCTTAATTAGATCATGTGTTGAGGTCTAGCTACATGATCCATATTTTTTTATCATTTCAGTCTGGATTTGAGACTGACATTTAGACCCTTAAGTCACCAAATCACGACTGAAGTTACTAAATTTGTGGTAGCATGCAAATGACTTCAACCATCTCCCAAACCTCTTATTCTATCAACTTTATAAGTTTGTAAGAGTAATATTTAAAAAAAATGTCCCTATTTTGGGCCTTTCTCCACATTTCTTGTTATAAGAGGTTGAGATGTATGATCTATACCCATATATTTCGTTTTTAGATGTGGTGCCTACCTTTTAAAGCATCTTAAAAGCTTAACAGGAATGGCTGTGAAGACTGGGGTCCTATTTAGCTATTTTTCCCTACAAACGGGGGAAACAACTAGAAGATCGTTAAATAACTTGGGTGTGGGAAATGCAGACTTCACATATCTCCTAGGGTAACATGGAAACCATCTTACGCCACTGTTAACCGAGTCCTGCAACCCCCGACTGAAGCACAAGACAAGTTTAAACCAATTCAAATGTACATACAGTTTTTGAACATGTCATGTCAATCTCTTCCCAGGTGTGCACTTAAAAAATTACGCGTTTGTGTAACAGTAAAATCTGCAACGTACATATCTGCTAATTAGGCAGCATGATTAAATGTACGTGCCTTGTCAAACAAAAACGCCTAAAAGTATTAAGCACTGCATCAACCAGCAAAAAGCTTCTCGTGTTTTCTGCACGTTATATTTTCTTGCTATAAAGCACCGTACCTTCACACTCACAAACAGCTGGCTGATAAAAATGAATGAATGAAGTAAGGGATAAAGCCTCATATAGCCGACCATACAGCTCCAGACAGACCTATACTCCTTCCTCCAATTTCATAACACGAAAAACAAAAGCACTTGGACTAGGAGCCAATCAGACTATCTCAAACCACAGCAGGCGATTCTCTAATTAGATGGCAAGCTCACAAACGCTGCTCTGTGAAAAGCTCAGATGAGTCAGTGGCCACGCCCCTTGTGTAATTTGACCACACCCCCTATATCTCTTGGGTAGTTCAACCTGTCAGTCGTAAAAGTTTTCGCCTTTGATTGGTTTTCTGTTTCCAACGTTCACGTGTATTCGTGCACAACGGGGGGAGCTGTTGTTGATTTTTGGTAGTCCCGCAATGTCTGCATTGGAGTGGTATGCTCATAAGGCTTATGGAGACGGAATTTACTGGATCCAGGAGCGATTTTATGAATCTGGAAACCGTGCTAACATTTGGTTTGTGCGTGGATCGCATCAAGATCTGGTGATCGACACTGGGTTGGGTTTGCGCAGTCTGCCTGAATACTTGCATTCAGCAGGGCTCTTGGAAAATGAGTCCAGTGGTGGTCGTAGTAAGCCTTTACTTGCCGTGGCCACCCATGTTCATTTCGACCATTCTGGTGGACTTCACCAGTTCGATCAGGTGGCAGTGCATCGCGACGAAGTGGATGCAATTGCGAGGGGAGATAATTTTGAGACTGTAACCTGGTTGTCCGACAGCGAGATCGTCCGGTCTCCCACCCCTGGATGGAGAGCCAGTAATTTTAGAGTGCAGGCTGTGCAGCCCACCCACATTTTGCAAGAAGGTAATAAAGAAAAAGAACAGAGAGCGCATAATACCTCAAATAGCGTTTTGTTTAGTGTTTATTCTTAAAATGCTTTTGAAGCTGAGTTCTAGATGCACCTGTGGATTGTACCTCCCCCTCCGTGGCTCTAGGAGCGCTTAGTGACTTAGGCGTTTCCTCTTGTCACTTTGTTTTGTATCTGGTCTCTTTAAACTCTGTCTAACATAAACAAGATTCTTGTGGTTGGTACTAGGCCCATTTGGATTTTATCACTGACTTCATCTCGGATAAAACGTTGTGGATGTGTACTGGACACGGTACAGAACAAACCTGGTTATGTTGCTGCCCCCCCCGTGCACTGTAGTGCCAGTTATAGAATAGGAACATCCGTGTCCGATACTTATAATATTATCTGGGCCTTGGTGCAGTGATGACATGCTTTTATTTGAGCAACATTACCTGGTACTGCTTAGCAGTTTAATGTAATTTCATTGGGAAACGTGATTTACAATACTTGTCCTTGCATTGCTATTAGTAGCGTACAACCCCAGATCATTGAAAGTCGTACTAGAGATCGGAATGAATAGCGCTTCTTTTTTTTTTTCAGAATAAAATGTCTTCAGATAGCAGTCCTCAATATAGATAGTGATGAGTCCTTGTATATGTTTAGTTCGGTTAATATTTAGTAGTATGTATATCCTTGTCTGATGTAACTTTCTGTGAATAAAGCCAGTGAATTAGGGAGGAGCAAAACTCAGTTTGGGGGCAAAACCATAGTTCAGTGCCACACGTGAGAGCTTGGTACTACCTGTGAATATAAATGTAGCTTATAATGTTTGCTTGGGTGTGGTTAATGGTCAAGTGTAAGGCAATACTTTGCCACATAAATCCATGTATTTAGATGGGCAGCACAAAAGAGATGGTGTGTATAAAGCCTGCATTTCATACATTTATTTTCATGTTTTAGATTTATGGGTTCATAGGTGATTACTGGGCTATTGGTCAAGAGCCATTTTAGCCATGCTTACCACAGACCACAAAATATGCTAATGTATGACGATATCTTGAGGAATTTTAAAGTTATGATATAGGCTTGTACACAGCAAGCATTCACTGGCTGCTCCTGTCCTTTAGGGACATAGGTGCCAAACCAGGAATAAATTTATAATTTCCAATTAGTTGGCTAAAGTTATGTTTGAATAAGGTTAGAGATAATCTTGGCTTCACATAGATGGGAAGTTGTGCCCCTACAGGATATCCTTTTTATGTTGCAGTTGAGGTTTTGGTCTGTAGAGTGAGTATTTCTGTAACTGTTTTGTGAATGTACAGCAAATCCATCAGTGTGGCATCGCAGGATACCTTGTAGGCTAGGCATAGACTGCCTCACAACAGTCCATAGGAGACCAAGTACAAAAGTAGAGATTTGAGATGGGCATCGTTGCTTATTCCCTGTATTCTTTTTGTGTGTAGCTTGTCAAGCTGTTGCAAGTGCCTGGTCAGGTATGTGCCAAAGGATGCATTGTTCTCAATAATTTGTTTGATAAGAGCCAAGTAGAGCTAAACAATGACCTCCTTGGACCTATATATATATATATATATATATATATATATATATATATATATATATATATATATATATATATAGGTTGTGCAATGTTGGAATGATTTCCTCACCACAGTAGACACTTGGTGGTCAAAGGTCAGGTTACTGTAAATGTGTTCCCAGATCCCTGTCCACTGATTCTACTTGCATTATCAATCTGGTAATTCCATGTGGTGGAAAATTTTCCAAAGGGTACTGTTATGCATTTTTTCACATTGAATTGTAGTCCATGTTTCTGGCAGTAGTTGTTTTTCTGTGTTAATCCATCTTGAAAGTTATCTGTGTCTTCAGTTGTCTGCATACATTGTCAGCTAGTGGTCCCTGACATTTGCCTTGACTTCAGAGAAGTGCATACCACAAAGAGGAGACCCAGCACCAGTCCCTGTGTGACGCCACTAGTACCTGTCTTTGTGAAGATGGATTCTCCTAGGCTAACTTCTTGCATCTTGTCAGTGGATTTATGCCTAATTTTGTAAGTTTACCTACAGTGCCCAAATAAAGGTATTTTGTTGACCACTTTGGCCAGGTTGGGATAGGCGTTGTGTTCTGTTTAGCCATCATCCATAGCTTTAACCATCTTCTTAGAGATGTCCACCAGGTTAAGTAGGTATGACCTGTCTTTGACAAAACCAAACTCAGTAGGTTCCAGAGATTGAGGGTTTCCTTTGTCATTTATCAGATCCGTAACAGTTCTTTCCTTTTCCTTACATGTAAGTGTATGTATATATATATATATATATATATATATATATATATATATGTATAGTAATAGTAAATTTATTCATCATAAACTGTTTATTTTAATGTATTTGTTACTTGAAATTAAATTGTTATGTAATATTTAAATAAAACAGGATGTTGTATAGGGAAACCAAAAGTCTCTACCTGGAAACTTTTCAACCTATACATTTAGGTGAGGAAGATTATACAATGACCCCCCCCCCCCCAATTAATATTCTAAAATGTACACGCTGATTGGCCAGCGGGCCCATTGTAAATCCCACAATATACCAATGGAAAAAAGGTCCGGTCACCCGGACTTTTTTCCGTTGGTATAAAGTCCTCAAAATATATTTTTTAAACAAATAAAAGAAAAAAATGGAGACTTTCATTTCTCCGTTGCTTCCATTCGTAAGCATGCTCAGTACATCAAAACAGGGAAGCAGTGTACCCGGTCCAGCAGAACAGTAATGCACCATTATACAAAGACATTGGGCCGGATTTACGAAAGCTTGCACGGAGTGCAAGAAGAGTGTAGGAGCTCACAGAGGCAATATGTCTGCCATGTGATCCAGGTACAGCCAGCAGGGGCGTGCATGAGAGCTGCTAAAGCTACTCTTGCACGGACAGCTTCATGGTATGCAAATTACCTCATTTGCTACTGAAAGCTATGCAAATGAGGTAAATTTGCAATCCAAGAAATACTAACCTGTCTGTGGAAGATTAGTGTTATCTGCAGAAATGTGCTCCGTTGGTAACGGAGTACCTTTCTGCAAATAGCTAAACGGAGCTGTGACAGCTCCAAATAAAGGATGCATACAATTCAGGAAGCATGCCAATGGCCAAATATAAGGCCATTGGCATTTATAAATGTTTAAAATTATTAAAATCTAACTCCCCCCCCCGATCTCCAATGTTTAAGCGTAGCGCAGCACCGCGCAAACGTGCAGCGCTTTAAAAAAACAAGAAAATAATTCAAAAATAGCCATTTTCACTCAAAAGCTTATCCTGCCATGCAGATGAATGGCAGGCTGAAGACAACATGGCCACTGAGTACTGGTTGCTAATGGGGCGAAGCTCAGTGTCAGAGATGTAACCATGCATTAGTTGGCAATCCTATGCAAATGAGGATAAGGATAGTGAATCCCAATTTTCCCCAGCATGTGTGCCATATGCCAAGAGTGTAAGTGTAGGAGTAGGTGAGTAGTAGAGTAGAATATGAGTAACATCATGAGGGGTGTGTCAGAAAGGCTGTAAGATTATTGGAGCACAGTGTCTTGTGTTTGCCCTGAGTTGCTCAGGATTGCAAGAGGCATGTCTACAGTTGTCCTTTTTGAAAACCAGAAACCAAAGGTGCACACCGTGAAAATATCTGAAATTTCTTGCAAACGTGCACACAGCAGCGTAATGCGCTCGTTTGCTACCGGTGCTACCTTGGTGAAACAAAGGAAA
>NC_056730.1:836400726-836440814 GCF_019279795.1 Protopterus annectens | reverse complement strand
TTCCCCCCAATAGGTAGGTACTAGGCTATCTGCCCAAAGGCATTTAAAAGCCTAGCCAGAATGTGTTGGCTTTCGCCGCCCCTTAGATTAGTTCCCTGTGCCACTGTCCAGCAGAGTCACTGAAGTGATCCCTGAGGTAAACTTTCTGTTTCCCATCCACTCGTCAAGGTTTCTTTTGAAGAATGCTAGCGAGGAGCTCTGCCTAGTGTAGATTGGGATCTTGTTCCAAAGCATGGGAAGTCTCTGTGACAGAAATCTATCCCTCCAGCACGTCCTATTTATTGTTGTGGTGAGGTTTAAATCCCTAGAGCTTGTGGCTCGAGAGGATAAGGTTTTCTTTAGGTGGAGCATGTCCATCAATTCTGGTTGGACATTGCCTTGTATGTCAGGAAGAGATCACCTCTGAGTAGGCAGTATGCAACAGAGTACAGCTGGAGTTTCTTCAGTCGAGCTGCATAGGGCATCTGTTTGAGGCCAGTGATCCTCTTGGCGAGGTACTTCTGTGGTCTTTCCAGCTGTTTCAGGTGTCTTGTAAGGTACATCCCAAATGGGGCGCTGTACTCTATGATGGGTCTGATGAGTGATGAGTAGAGGGGCACAATGACCTCTTTTGATCTGGATGTGAACCCTTTTATGATTAGGTGGGCCACGTAGAAGGATTTTCTAACCACTTTGGCAATGTGATTATCAAAGGTGAGATTACTATCTACTTGGGTCCCCAGATCCCTTACTACGTCTTCCGTATTTAGGGGACTACCACCTATGTGGTAGTTTGTGGGTACTTTGTTTTTTCCAAAGGGGATGACTATGCACTTTTTGGCATTTAGCTTAAGGCCATGATTTTGACACCAGGTATCCGTCTCAGTGAGACCCTTCTGGAGGAGGTCTGTGTCAGCCGGAGAGTCAATTATAGCCCTAATTTGCAGTCGTCTGCGAACTTGGTCAGCCATAGCCTTCCTGTGCTTGCCTGTACCTCTGAGAAGTATATGCCAAACAGAATGGGTCCTAGGACTGAGCCCTGGGGAATGCCACCGGTAACCGGTTTAGAGTCGGAACTAGCTTCCACAACTCTCACCATGTGGGTTCTGTCCGTGAGCCAGTTGGCAACCCATCTTGTGACGTAGGGGTTTATGTTCAGGCTGGTGAGCTTGTCTATAATACCAGAATGGGGAATGGTGTCGAAAGCCTTAGCGAGGTCTAGGTAGGCTGTGTGTACCACCTTTCCCTCGTCTATAGCCTTGGTAATTGTCTCAAAGAAGTCCACCAGGTTTAGTAGGCATGATCTGCCCTTAAAGCCGAACTGGGTAGGGCCCAGTGTTTGGAGGTTCCCAATGTCTCTGTTAATGAGTTCCATGATGATGATGATGCGCTCCATAGCCTTGCAGACCAAGCCAGTCAGGCTTATAGGGTGATAGTTCCTGGGGTCTGTTGTGGCTCCACCTTTGTGGAGCGGAATAACCATTGCTGTGTGCCACTCTATGGGTACGTAGCCTGTGGAGAGGCTGAGTTTGAACAGTGTGTTTAGGTGAGGGGTTAGTTAGTCTTTGAGCTCGTGTAGGACGTAGCCTGGGACACCGTCCGGTCCCATTGATGCTGTGTTTTGGGCTTTGGAGAGGGCTGTTTTAATCTGAGTGTCTGTGATTTCAGGGACTCTACATACTTCTGGTATGGTTATGGGCCCCTTTGGGGGTGAGAGGGGGGGGTGAAGTTTGCGCTGAACCTGCCTGCCAGGATGTTGGCGATATCGGTCGGTTCAGTGTATTTTGTGCCATTCTGCACTAACTCCAAGCAGATCTGAGCATTGCCACTTAGATTCTTGACATAGCTAAAGAATGCCTTGTGGTTATCGAGTGCTTGGCAATTTTTCTTTCAAAGCTCGCCTTGGATGATTTTATGAGGGATCGTAGTTTCTTGCTGATACTGATCAGGGATGTCTTCCCTTCTTGGGATTTTACTCTTTTCTGTACCAGTTTCCACCTCATATTGTATAGCTTGTTTATGGCAGGAGTCCACCAGACTGCATTTTTTTTCTTGGAGGAGTGAGTCTTGGTTTTGCTTGAGATGGTAAGATCCATGCATTCTTGTAGGTGCCCGTATAATGCATTAGTAAAGGATTTTGCAGCTTGGACAGTGTTATCCTTCAGCATGGGGGCTTTGAAACTTTCCACCTCGGTCTTAAGTAACGTGAAGTTTGCTTTTGAAAAGTTTTTCACGGTGGTTTTCTTCTCCGGGGGTGGGGGCAGAATGTAGATATCCAAAGTGATTTGTTTATGGTCAGATCTAACCAGCGAGGGGTTGACCTCCGGTGTGGAACACCGGTCACCCATGTTGGTGATGACCAGGTCCAATATGATGTCACCTCTGGTGGGAGTGTTGACCAGATGAACCAGGGTGTTTGAGTTTATAAATTCTAGGAAATGTTGGGCAAGGGAGTTAGTACTTGAGTAGTTCTCCCAGTTAATGTTTGGGTAACTGAAATCACCCAATATTAGGGTGTTTGGTAGGACCTTTATGTTTCCCAGTGTTTCCAGAAACAAGGAATGGGGGTCCTGGGACATGGTGGGTGATCTGTAGCAAGCTACAATTTGAATTGCAGTTTTGCCCATTGTTAGTTGCACGTGGATGATCTCTGAAGCATCGTGCTGTGCCACTAACCTGGAGGTGTGGGTGTCTGTGATGAATATGGATACACCCCCGCCTTTTGTATTTCGGTTTGGGTTCTGTGGCCGAAATGTATGGTATGAGTTGTAGCCTGGTAGTGCTGGGGTGCTCTCTGGAGCCTTAAACCAGGTTTCTGTTACTTGCACATATATCGATTTTCTCCATACTGAGGAGTGCCTCGAGTGCTTGCATTTTGAGGTTTAGACTACTGGCACTGAATAGCATTACCCTCAGTTTATTGTTACTTGCGCTATTTACAGCAGTGAGTTTGTCTTTTGAGCCTTGCCTAAAAAAAGGCACTATGGGGGTGGGAAGAGCCTTGGCCAGTATTCGAAAACAGGTGCAAGCCGTCTCTAGTGAAGCAGCGTGGCTTATCGAGCATGTTATCCCAGGCGGACAGACACTAGATCCACTTTGAATGACACCAGAAACTTAGCCAATTGTTGAAATCAAGACTTGATTCTTTATACCATGGTATCATGAGGGCAGGATGCTAGTCAGGGTCAGGGTCATGCCGGCCTGGGCTACGTGATCAGAGAGCTCTTCCATGTCTCTTTTCATGTAGTCCAGGGAGGTACTGCTCAGGTCATTCACACCAACATGGACAATGACAGAGTCATATTTGCACTTGTTCTGGAGTGACCTGAGTGCTTGTGTTATGTGGCGGATCCTGGCACCCGACAGGCAGCTAACAGTAACCTTCTCCTTATTCAGCCTAGTGAGTTGGAAGTCAGTGTGCCTGACTATAGAGTCACCTATTACTAGTATATTGGGTATGTTATTTTGCCTTAAGGGCTGTGACTGCATGACACACTGGTTTTGTGAAGTATGTGTTTCATGGTTTGTGTTGAGGGGGTGGAGGTTGCTTGGATGTTTGCTTTGGAAGTCTCTGTTGGTTTTGCAGATTTTTATTTAGAGCCTCCGACTATGTTTTCATGTATATATGTGTGTTTTCTGCCAGTGCTGGATTAATGGGTCTATGTGAGTCTGGTGGTGTGATGCAAGTATTTCCCTTCTCCTCTTGACTGTCTGATCCAGTCATGGGTTGAGAAAGCTTAGCCTCCAGTTTGGCTGTATAATTGCATCTCTCGTATGTATTAGTGTTTGGTGGTAGGAGGGGGAAGGTGTTGTCTGTGTACATGAGGCAGTTGTAACATTGCCTCAAAATGCCCAGATTCACTAGTTGGACTAGCGAGTACACCTGAAACTGCCCTTTGGACATGCCTGGATAGGTACAGTGAACTGTTTTACTGGATGGCTGGTAAGGTCGAATAGAGAGCCTTGTCCTTCTGTACAGTACAGGAGGGTCTAGTGCTAGGGTTTATAAGTGCTTGCTATAAGTTTTGACCAAGTGCCGGGCTGAGAAATGAATGGCTTCAGTGCTTAAGTTGAAAGTTTGACTAGTTCCAAGGGAAAAATTGAAGAGACTTGTGGAGCCGGGAATAGTTTTACCCTAGCTAACCGGTGCTGCCCGGCACACAAAACTGGGCAAATTACAGTATTTATAAGCAGGGAAATGAAAGAGATAGAAATTAGCACAAAATGGCCAATAAACTACTAATTTCTGGGCTGAAACCATTCCTCCAGTGACAGATAGGCTGCTCAAAGCTCTCCTCTCTCACAGGTGAACAGAGAAACTTCCTTCTATCCAAGTAAGGTATGGGCAAACACGGAGATTTGTAACACAGCCCTGAATTCAGCACTAACCTGAAAACTGGACTATACTAGCTTAGAAAGGCGGGAAACAAATATACATATATATATATATATATATATATATATATATATATATATATATATATATATATATATATATATATATGTATGAATATTTTTTTGTTTTTTTTTTCTTCAGAAAATAAAGCAGATACACTCAAAAAACCACTTTAAATGCACAGAAAAGGATACTTATTGTTATATATCGCAGATCAGAGTTGTAGTCAATGCTCCTAGTAATAAAGTAGGAAGAAACACAAATACAGTAAAAGTAGATGAATAAAGTGCAATATATATATATATATATATATATATATATATATATATATATATATATATATATATAAACAATGGGCTGGATTTACAAAAGCTTGCACGGAGTTGTAGAGTAGTGTAAGACGTCAAACAGGCAATATGTCTGCCGTGCGATCCAGGTACAGCCAGCAGGGGCGTGCACAAGAGCTGCTAAAACTACTTTTGCACGGACAGCGTCATGGTATGCAAATTACCTCATTTGCTGGTGAAAGCTATGCAAATGAGGTAAAATTGCGATCCAGGAAACACTAACTTGTCCGTGGAAGATTAGTGTTATCTGCAGAAATGTACTCCATTGGTAACAGAGTACCGTTCTGCAAATAGCTAAACGGAGCTATGACAGCTCCAACTAAAGGATGCATACAGTTGAGGAAGCATGCCAATGGTCAAATATAAGGACACTGGCATTTATAAATGTTTAAAAATATAAAAATCTAACCTTTTTCCCCCCGATCTCTGATGTTTAATCCTAGCGCAGCACCGTGCAAATGTGTGGCACTTATAAAAACAAGAAAATAATTAAAATAAAGCCAAAAATAGGCATTTTCACTAAAAAGCTTATTTTGCCATGCAGGTGAATGGCAGGCTGAAGACAACATGACCACTGAGTAGTGGTTGCTAAGGGGGGAAGCTCAGTGTCAGAGATGTAACCATGCATTAGTAGGCAATCCTATGCAAATGAGGATAAGGATAGTGAATCCCAATTTTCCCCAGCATGTGAGCCATGTCCCAAGAGTGTAAGTGTAGGAGTAGGTGAGTAGTAGAGTAGAATATAGCTGACATCATGAGGGGGTGTGTCAGACAGGCTGTAAGCTAATTGGAGAACAGTGGCTTATGTTTGCTTTGAGTTGCTCAGCATTGCAAGAGGCGTGCCTACAGTTGTCCTATTTGAAAACCTCAAACCAAAAGTGCACAATGTTAAAAGATAGTAAACACCATGCAAACATGCACACAGCGTATGCGCACTTGTTTGCGCTTATTTGTGTGGTGCTTCCCCCCGGGCAGAAACAGAAAGGCAAAAGGAAGGAAAAGAAGTAGTAGGAAGTTAACCAAGGAGAACTAGCAGAGCTGCCAGGTGAAATATATCAGAATCAGCCAATTACACAGGCAGCAGACTAGCCCAGCCCAGCCCAGCAATTTAAACTCTGCAAACAGCATTCCTCCCTGTTTTTTCCCCCCAAGAACTCTGCAACACTGCAGTATACAAACAGGGAAAGCTTAAAAAGCTTAAGTCAGACAAAATGTTAGGGGCTGCTCTTGCTATCATAAACCAACATGTGCAAGGTGCTGAGGGTGGTGATGTTGTGAATGCTGCCAAGCAACCCACAGTGAGGAGACGGAGAAGAGTGTACAGACCCAGGGTAACCTTCCAGGGGCTACATGAGCTGGAGATAGTGGAGCGCTATACGGTGACAGAGACCCCTCCTACAGAAAATTGTTGAGCTGTGCCGGCCACGCCTCACATAGAACCAACAGAGGGGAACCCATCCCAGTGGATACCAAGGTATGTGCTGGCATAAGAATACTAGCTACAGGTACCTTCCAAAGACCAACTGGTGATATGATGGGGATTTCACAGGCATCAGCAGGCAGAGTACTCCACCAGTTCCTGGATGCCATGTCAGCACATGCCGGTGAGCACATATATTTCCCCAATTTCCGTGAGGCATTGGCCAGCAATATGCATCTTTTCCACCAAATAGCAGAATACCCTGAGGTAGTGGGTGCAATAGACTGAATGCACATATGCATCAAAACACCACCTGGTAAGTGGGGTAGGGTCTATATCAACCGCAAGGGCTTCCCCTCCATCAACTGCCAGGTCGTGTACGATGCCCAGGGCATAATAATGAATGTGTGTGCTGGCTGCCCTGAAAGCTATCACGATTCCCACATCTGGCATCTGACGCAGCTGTACCAGAGATTTGCCAATGGGGACATCCCTGACGGTCACCTAGTGGGGGATGCTGGATACGCACTTGAGCCGTGGCTAATGACACCCATCAGAAATGCACACACATCTGAACAAGAACTCCATAATGAGGCACACGCACAAACAAGAAACATAATTGAGCGTGTGTTTGGGATGCTCAAGTCACGGTTCCGGTGTCTGGACACATCTGGTGGAGCCTTGCAGTACTCACCAACTACATGTACCCAAACTGTTATGGTATGTGCCATGCTACACAATATGATCCTGTGGAAACAGCTGCAGCAGGAACAGCATAGGGCAGGGCTAAACAGCCCCCC
Source organism: Protopterus annectens (assembly GCF_019279795.1). Classification (NCBI taxonomy): domain Eukaryota; kingdom Metazoa; phylum Chordata; order Ceratodontiformes; family Protopteridae; genus Protopterus; species Protopterus annectens. The sequence continues at coordinate 836,433,872 of NC_056730.1, read as the reverse complement.
ACCATTGCCAAGGCCTGCACAGCGTGACTCGGAGGAACAAACTGAGCTCCCCCAGTAAGCAGAAGGAGGCATGCCCAGTATGCTCTGGCAAAGAGGCAACGCATAGCACATACACTGACTCAGTAGGAACCCTGGAAATGACACCTCTCTCTGACTCGCACATACAGTAAAAGGGATGCCTAACTTGACACTACCTGTTTTCAAACACGTATAGGGAGTGTACTATGTGCATCCGACATAGGCAGCCCTGCAGCACCACCTGAGGCATGAGTGCCCTATTTTAAGCAATATAAAGCACTGCTAAGCACATTTTACCAGTATTGAGCATATTTAAATCCAATTGCGCGTAGCTGTGCACCTCGCTAACCAGCGCAACGTCGGGCAACGTTGGGCAAAGTCGGGTAAACACGGTCACACCTGCTTTACTGTTCCTTAACCAGTCAGGTCTGCCCAGGAGGAAAATAAAAACACAGTGACAGGGCTCAAACTCAGGATATTGTGCACTATAGTCACAGTACTGAACCACTAAGCCAAGACAGCATTTCACTGGCTCAGACACAACTTAAGTCACTCACACATACCAGTTGGGGGGGGGGGGGGGTCACATACCTAACAGTCACAGTCAGCAGGACAATTGTAGACAAACGCAAACACAAACAAATGCTGTATCATGCCCTCTGAAGAGGCATATGAGTAACCTCCCCCCAGGCCTATGCAGACAGATAACAGCAGGCCAGGCAGTGTGATGTGGGTTGGGTAGGCTAGGAAGTCAGAAACTAATATGCGTGAAATTGGAAGCTAAGGTCTGTAGTACAGTGGTATGCCTCAAGCCAGTATGATAGGCAACAGTGCAGACTGAAATGGAGTACCTGACATAGCAGTGCAGGCCTAGCAAATGTGTATAAGTGTCAGGTGTACCCCTCATCCTATGTACACCCACAGTAACAATCAGGTGTGCCCCCCCGGGTAGAAATGTACAAATAATAGCTTCCCCCCTGTATGTAGAAATGTTGATAAGTCTATGCAAATTGACTCATGGAAGCCCTGCAGGCACAGCGTGCTTCCTGTCAATGTACAACACAAAGGTGAGCCCTGAAGTAAAAACCAACTTGAATTTTCACACACATATATAGTATATACATATGCCCATAGAGGGCATGCTCACAAACTTAAACAAATTTAGCAAATGTCAGTCAACAACATACTGAAAGTTCATACTGGGCATGCTCACACACAAACAAACAAAGCAAATTTCAGTCAACAACATACTGAAAGTTCATACTGAGCATGCTCACACACTTAGGCCATGTCCGAGTACAGCAGTGGGCCACACATATCTGGCAGTTGCAATTCTTACTCCAGACATGTCACTATTCATCAATCCTGCCTTGCACACACACACTGATATGAAAACAGACCCATATAATATATTGGACCCCTGACATAATCAAACTATGTAATACAAGTACTTAAGTTGTTCAAAGAAAGTGAAAATCAAAAGATCATCAATAAATCTCTGATCAGTATCATCAAGAAACAATGAGCACTGCTAATATTATCCAAGCCATGTTCTGGCAAAAATATTGCCAAAAAGTCCATAGAAAACCATAAAGCTTTCTTTAGCTATTTCATAAATATCAATGTAAACTCATATATGTTCTGAGTCAGTGCAAAGTGTAAATGAATACATGTACATGACTGACATTGCCAACATCTTGTCAGGCAGGTTCATACAGATTTACCCCCTCTCACTGACAAAAGGGCCCATTACCATACCTGGAGATTGTGAAAAGCCAGAAATCACATATACAATGGTTAAACAGCTCTATCCAAACCTAAAAACACGGTGTCTATGGAATGACATGGTGTCCCTGGCTGTGTCATATGTGAACTCCAAAACAAACAGACCCTGCACCTGAACAGTCTGTTGAGACTCACCCTCTGTACAGGATATGAAACTGTTGAATGGGTTACAGCAACGTTTGGCACACTCCACAAGTGTTGGTGCACAACGGACCATGGGAACTATTGTCTTATAAGCCTAATAAGCCTGATCTGCAAGACCATGGAGTCCATCATTATGGAACTCATAAACAGAGCTATTGGGAGCCTACAAACACACAATCCTACCCATTTTGGTTTGGTCAGGGGCAGATCATGGTCCCTAAACCTGTTAGACAGTTTTCAAGGCAGTCACCCAGGACATACATCAATGAAATGAGCTCTACCCGGCCTACATAGACCATGAAAAGCCCTTTTCCAGCATCCCATACACATGTCGTATCCACAAAATCAACAACCTGTGCATAAACACTTATGTCATCTGATGGATTGCCAACTGGGGCACAGATAGATCCCACAAGGTAAGAATTGTGGTCTCCCTGTTGGACTGTAAGCTGGTAACAACTGCTGTCCCCCATGGCTCAGTCTTGGGACCCCTCCTGTCTGGTGTATACTTTTCAGAAATACAGTCAAATGCACGAGGGCTATAGTTAGCAAAATTTGTGGATGACTGCAAAAAAGTTGTCATAATTGATGTTTGGGACAACAGAGACATCCTTAAAAAGGGTCACAGTCAGACAGATGTGGTGTCAAAATTATGGCCTCGAGCTACAGTCATACAAATACCACATAGGTGTCAACACCCTAAATATGGAGGTAATAATAAGGGATCTATGGACACATGTGGATAGTCATCTCTCCTTCCAGAAACACATTCACAAAGTGGTTAGAAAATCATGCTATGTGTTCCCACAAATTGCCAAGGTCTTTGCATGTAGGTCAAAGGAGGTTCCCTCTACTCATCAGTCATCAGACCCATCAGAGAGCATCACGGCACACTTGCGATGAATCTGACTAGACACCTTCAGCAGCTGGAAGGACCACTGAAGTACCTCAACAAGAGGATTAATGGCCTCAAACAGTTGCCCCATGCAACATGACTGAAGTTAACTCAATCTGTACTCTGTTGTATACTGTCTACTCAGGCGATCTCTGCCCAACAGACAGGTCCATGTCCAATGCAGAACTGATGTACATGCTCTATCTGAAGTAAACCCAAGCTCACTGTGCCACATGCTCTAAGGATATCATCATCACAACAATAAACAGAACATGTTGGGAGGGATACATTACTAACTCACAGACTTCCCTTGCTTTGGAACAAGCTCCCAACCTACATTAAGCTGAGTCCCTCACTGACACTCTTCCAGAGGAGCCTTGATGAGTGTATGTGAAACTGAACTGTCACACCATGGATCACTTCATCAGTTCTACTACACAGAGGCCTAGGGAACAAACCCCATGTGTGGTGATAGCTGCACACTATGGCCATACTAATATATGCCTTCAGGCAGATAGCCTATTACCTACCTATGTACATATATATATATATATATATATATATATATATATATATATACACACAGGGGTAAGACAGTATAATCAGCTAAAGATGGATCAGCAGAGATGTGTGTAAGAGGGTGACCATGACAGGGAGCCATCCAGGACTGTCCCACCCAGCACACATCCCAATGGCACAAAAGATATGAGGTGCACATCTCACCCACTGTACATAATAGCCACCAGTATCTGTAAGCATTACAGTGTATGTGGTGCATGTGCCTGCTGTACAACATGACTGTACAATGAAGTACACATCTACCATCTGTAGACATGTACCGGTCACATAGGTTCATAGGTATGTAGTAGACTATCGTCACGAAGACATATATTTGCCTATATTAGCCTAAGCAAGTTGTGCAGCTTTCACCACCCCACTGGGTAGTCTCCTAAGCCCTAGTTCTAATAGTTAGTACCCTAAGCCCCTTTCTAGCAGGGCTACTAATGTGACGTCTGGCGTGAATTGTCCGTTTCCCATCCACTCATCAAGGCTCCTATTGAAGAATGTCAGCGAGGAGCTCTGTCTGATGTACATTGGGACTCTGTTCCACAGTAAGGCAAGTGTCTGGGATGGTACTCTATCCCACCAGCATGTTGTATTCATTGTTGTGATGAGGTTCATATCCCTGGAGTGTGTAGTGTGACTCAATTTTGTTATCCGTAGATGGAGCATGTTCAACAGTTATCTGTTGGGACATGGCTCTGCATGTTAGGCAGAGTGTGCCTCTGAGTAGGCGGTACGCAATGGAGAACAGATTTAGTTTTACCAGTTGTGTTGCATAACACAACTGTTTGAGGCCAGTAACCCTCTTGGTGAGGTACCTCTGTGGTCTCTCCAGCTGCTGGATATGCTTAGTCGAGTACATCCAAAATGGTGCATTGTGCTCAATGATGGGTTTGATGTTAAGAATAGAGGGCCACCACTGCCTCTTTTGATCCTGATGCAAACCCTTTGTTGATTAGGTGGGCCACATAGGATTTCCTAATCACTTTGGAAACATGGTTGTCAAAGGAAAGACGACTATCTACATGTGTCCCCGGATCCCTTATTACCTTGTCAGTTTTTAGGGGGTAACACCTATGTGGTAGTTTGTGGGTACTTTGTTTTCCCCAAAGGGGATTACTATGCATTCTTTCACACTGAGCTTGAGGCCATGATTCTGACACCACACATCTGTCTCAGAGTCCCTTCTGGAGAATATTTGTGTCATCCGGAGTATCTATTATGGCAAAAACTTTACAGTTCCCAGCAAAATTAGTCAACCACAACCCTCCTGTGTTGGCATGTACTTTTGAGAAGTCTATACCAAAGAGTAGGGACCCCAGGACTGAACCCTGGGGGACACCAGTTGTTACTGGTGTAGAGTCTGACATGTAGCCAGCAACTCAATTTATTGGATCTATCTGTGAGCCAGTTTGCAATCCATCTTGTGATGTATGGATTCATGCCCAGATTGGTGAGTTCATCTATGATACCTGACTGGGGAATGGTGCCAAAGGCCTTAGCGAGGTATAGGTAGGCTGTCTGGAGCTCCTTTCAATCATCTGTAGGCTGGGTAACCGTCTCAAAGAAATCCTCCCAGTTCAGGAGGCATGATCTACATTTGACGAAGCCAAACTGGGTGTGCTCAACTGTGTGAAGTTTCCCAATGTCTTTATTGTTGACCTCCATTATGACTGGCTCCATTGCCTTGCAGATCATACTTGTCAGGCTCATAGAGCGGGAATGCCAAGGGTCTTTTGTGGCCCCACCCCTGTGGAGTGGGAAGAATGTTGCTGTGCAACATTCTATGGGTACATATCCTGTAGAGAGAGGTGTAGGTATCCTTGATGAATATGGATACATCCCCACCCTATGTACTAGGATCCGGGTTCTGAAGCTGGAAGGTATAGAATGAGTAGTATCCTGGTAGTGCTGGTGTGCTCTCTGGAGCCTTGAACTAGGTTTCTTTACTGCACAGATATCAATATTCTCCATACTGAGAAGTGCCTTGACTGTGTGCATTTGGAGGCTGAGACTTCTGGCAATGAGTAGCATTTAGCTCACTTTGTGGTTATTTGTGTTGGTTACGGGGTTTGGTTTGCCCTGAGTGACTGGTGTTCCACACCTGAAGTCAACGCCTCACTGGTCCGATCCGACCATAAGCTAATTACCCTACATATCCGCATTCTGCCCCCACCCTCATTAAGGAAACCATGTTAAAAAATTTCTCCAAAGCCAGCTTCATGCTTCTTAAGACAGGAGTGGTGAACTTCATGACACCCATGCAGATAGACAATACAGTTACGACTACTGAATCCTACACAATTGCACTTTATAAGCACTTACATGAGTGCATGAATCGTGCTATCCCAAACAGAACCAAGACGCTATCCTCCAAAAAAGGAAGCCAAGCTGGTGGTCCCCTGCCATAAACAAACTGTACAACAGAAGGAAGAAACTGTTGCAAAAGAGGGTAAAATCCCATGAGTGGAGGAGCTCCCTGGTCAGCCTCAGTAAGAAGCTGCGATCCCTGATAAAATCCTCCAAAGCTAGTTACGAAAACAAAATCGCCACTGATTCTAAAGACAGCCACAAAGCATTCTATAGCTATGTCTAGAATCTCAATGGCAACACTCAGATCTGCTCTGAGTTACAGCACAATGGTACTAAATATACAGACCCAACTGATATTGCTAACATCCTGGCAGACAGGTTCAGTGCTAACTTTATCCCCCCTCTCACCAATGAAAGAGCCCATCTCTATACCGGAAGAATGCAAAGTTCCTGTCATCATGGCTGCACAGGTAAAAATCACACTCTCCAAAGCCAGGAACACAGCATCCATGGGACCAGATAACATCCCAGGCTGCGTTCTAAACGAACTACAGAACGAACTGGCATCACACCCAAGTACCATGTTCAATCATAGCCTCACCTCAGGCTTTTTGCCTGCTGAATGGCACGCAGCGATGGATATCCCACTACACAAGGGGGGAGCCACCACGGACCCCGGCAACTAGCACCCCATTAGCCTGATGAGCCTGGTCTGCAAGGCCATGGAATGTATCATCATGGAACTTATAAACAAAGACATTGGTAATCTCTAAACTCTGGACCCCAACCAGTTCAGGTTTGTAAAGGGCAGATCATGTCTCCTAAACCTGATAGACATCTTTGAAGCAGTCACCAAAGCCGTAGACAAGGGTAAGGTGGTTCACACAGCCTATCTAGATCTTGTCAAGGCTTTCAACACCATCCCCCACTCTAGAATTATACATAAACTCACTAAACTAGGTATAAATCCTTATGTCACAAGATGGGTTGCCAAATGGCTCACTGACAGAACCTACACTGTGAAAGTAGCAGACTCCAAATCCGACTTCAGACCAGTGACAAGTGCAGTACCACAGGGTTCAGTCCTGTGTCCTGCCCTGTTTGGTATCTACTTCCCTGAAGTACAGGCTAACACAGAAGGTCTTTGGCTAATGAAGTTCGCAGATGACTGCAAACTAGGAGCCATAATCGAAACTACTAACGATGTGGACATCCTACAAAAGGGCCTCACTGAGACAGATGCCTGGTGTCAAAGCCACGGCCTCAAGCTCAATGCCAAAAAGTGCATTGTCATCCCCTTTGGTAAAAACTCTACCCATGAACTACAACATAGGCAGTAGTATACTTAACACCAAAAGTGTGATAAGAGACCTTGGGACACAGGTGGACAGTAGTCTCTCCTTTGATAATCACATCGCAACAGTAGTCAGGAAATCCTTCTATGTGGCACACCTCATCACAAAAGGTTTCTCATGCAGAAAAAAAGAGGTAATTGTTCCCCTCTACTCATCACTCATTAGATCCATTACAGAGTACAACTCCCCTTTTGGTATGTACCTCACAAGACAACTACAACAACTGGAAAGGCCGCAGAAATACCTCACAAAGAGGATTACCGGCCTCAAACACATGCCGTACACAGACCACCTCAAAAAACTCCAGCTTTACTCTGTCGCATATCGTCTACTCAGAGGTGATCTCTGCCTAACATACAAAGCTATGTCAAACCCAGAGCTGCTGGACATGCTCCACTTAAAGAAATCCCAATCCCTCCGAGCTACACGCTCTAGGGACCTAAACCTTGTCACGACAATAAACAGAACATGCCGGAGGGATAGATTCCTATCTCAGAGACTTCCCATACTCCAGAATAAACAACCTATCTATATCAAACAAAGCTCCTCATTAGCACTCTTCAAGAAAAATCTTGATGAGTGGATGGGAAATAGCAAATTCACCCCGGGGATCACTTCTGTGTATCTGCTCGACAGTGGCACAGGAAAATAAATTTCTTGGGTGGCAAAACCCAGGGTACCTTTTTGGCTGGGCTTGTATAGGCCCCAGGGCCGACAGCCTAGTACGTACCTTTGAACATATGAACCTTTGAGCCTTGCCTAAAAAAGGTAATATGGGGGCAGCAAAAGCCTTGGCCAGTATTCAAAAGCATAGGGGCGACAGGTGCAAACCATCTGTAGCGAAGCAACGAGGCTTATCTATCATGTCATCACAGGCAGACAGAGACTGGATCCCCTTTGAATGACACCAGAAGCTCAGCCAATTGTTGAAGTTTATCGTCTTTCTGTTATACTGCAGTATCATGTAGGTGAAGGTAAGATACTGCTCAAGGTCAGGGTCATACCAGCCTGGGCTACATGATCATAGAGCTACTATATATCTAGTCATGTTGTCCTGGGAGGTATGTCTCAGATCATTCACACTGACATGTACAAAGAACACGTCATATATGTACCTGTTCTGGAGTGATGCAAGTGCTTGTGTTATGTGGCAGATCATAACACCTGACAGACAACTGACAGTAACCTTCCCCTTGTCCAGCCGAGTGAGGAACATCTGTGTGCCTGACTATGAAGTCACCAATTACTAGTGTGTTGGGTATATTGTTTTGCCTTAGGGCCTGTAGTGAGGTACACTGCTTTGGTGTATTATGTGTTTTCTGGCGTGTGCATGGAGGTGCATGTTGCTTGCTTGTCTGCTTAGGAGGACACTCTCTCTTTTTCAGATTAATATTTGTATTCTCCGAGTATGGTAATGTGTATTTATGTGCATGTTTTGCTGGTGCATATATTGTAGGTCTATGTGAAACTGTCGGTGTTGTGGTTGTATGACCCTACTCCTCTTGACTGTATTGTCCAGTATTGGGTTGACAGAGCTTAGCCACCGGTTTGACCCTGTGTGTGCCAGCATGTGGTGCATCAACCCATATATGATATGGTCATGGCCTATGCATACAATACACCTAGTATGATAAGCCTGCTGAGATTAGCAAATGTGAAAAAAACTTTGGGCAAACTGTCAGCAAGTAATGTCTGTATTGCACCCTGTAACTCCATACTGCTTGCTGAAGTGTGAAGACGTACTTAGTTTGGATTAAGAACCCCGCACTTGCCAACTGTGTGTGTGTGTGTGTCTGTCTCTCCCTGGGGAGAGAAAAACCTTTTTGGAGACTACTCACACCCCTTAAAAGTGGTACACTCATTTTTGTCAAGTCTGATGATGTCACCATCCTAGAAATACACCTGTGGAAAGGTGAAATCCCAGTAATTTGTATAGCTCGGCGTGTAAATGCGTACTGCTGTAGTATCATAATGTAGTTAGGTAGGGGTTCGAATCCTGCACTTGCCAACTGTGTGTGTGTGTGTGTGTGTGTGTGTGTGTGTGTGTGTGTCTGTCTCCCCCTGGGGAGGAGCAACCTTTTTTAAGAATACTCACACCCCTTAAAAGTGGTATACTCATCTTTGTCAAGTCTGATGATGTCACCATCCTACAAATATACCTGCAGAAGGATGAAATCCCAGTAATGTGTATAGCATGTTGTGTAAATGCATACTGCTGTAGTATCATAATGTACTTAGGAAGGAGTTTGAATCTCGCACTTGCTGACTGTGTGTGTGTGTGTGTGTGTGTGTGTGTGTGTGTGTGTGTGTGTGTGTGTGTGTGTGTGTGTGTGTGTATATGTTCCAGGTGTGTGAGTGTGTGTGACACCGTTGGTCAATGTGGAGTGGGTTTTGATTTTTCTAGTGTATGACATATCACAATGACAACTGTATGTGCATTACATATGCAAGGTAGCTGTGGGGCAAAGCCATATACATACATGTGACCTCAATTATTTCATAGGTGGGTACTCTGTTTTCTCCATGAACGCATCTGTTATCTTTGCCAGAGCGTGCTGGCGCTTTCCAGACCTTAGGTCACTTCTGTATGCTAGTGACAAGCTTAGCCACTGCAGTGATCCCTGGGCTACGTCTTCTGTTTCACATCCACACATCACGGTTTCTATTAAAGAGTGTGATTGAGGGTTTATGCTTGAGGTATATTTGAATCCTGTTCCAAAGCAAGCAAATTCTGGCAAAGATGACTACTCATTATAGGTGTGCAACACCCTCTGTGGATCTGCATGCAAACCCTTTATTGCTTATGTGCTCCGCAGAGGGATTTCCAAAACCCTTTGGTAATGTGATTATCAAAGTAGAGATGACTAAACACATGGCTCTATGTATACATTAGTACCTGTTCCACATTTTGGGGGCTACTACCTTTGTGGTACTCTGGGGATACTTTGTTTTCTAAAAGTGGATAACTATGCTTTCTTTGGCTTATAGCTTTACAGCATGAGTTTGACACCAGGTATCTGTCTCTATGATACCCTTTTGGAGGATGTGTGTGTGTGTTATCTGGAAAATAAAGTATAGCCCACAGTATGCATTTTCATCAAACGTGGGCAGACATATCCCTACTATGTTTGCCTGTACCTAAGAAAGCTATATGCCAAACAGGAGTGGTCCCAGGACTGAGTGCAGGTGAATACCACTTGTTACTGGCATAGAACTGTACATGGAGGCTGCAAATGTTACTGTGTGTCCAACATCTGTGTGTCAGTTGTCAATCCATCATCTAACAATCGTTTATGGTCAGTCTGTTGAGGTTATGTATAATACCAGAAATTGGGATGGGTATGAATTGCTGGTGAGCTATAGCTTGGCTGTGTGGACCTCCCCTCCCTCACCTATAGCCTTGTTAACTGGCTTGAAGTCTACTAGGTGTAGGAGCCATGATCTGGCCTTTAGAGAACACAATTGGGTATGGTGCAGTGTTTGCAGGTTCATAATGTCTCTGTTAGTTTCATAATGCTGTGCTCCATAGCCTTCCCGATAACATTTGTCTGGCGTATAGGGTGAGAGTTTCCAGGATCTGTTGTAGTTCTACCCTTAATCAATTTATGTTAACATTTGCACTGGGTGTGAAGAGGGTGGACAGGTTTACGAATAAGTACGTTAGAGGGTCAGTCCAGGTTTGAAGGTTAGTAGACCAAGCCAGATAGGCAGGATTAAGTTGGTTTGTACATGTGCTGAGGAGGGATGCAGAGTATATTGTGAAATAGATGCTAAGGAAGAAGCCACCAGGTAACAGGAAAAGAGGAATGCCTAAGATGAGGTTTATGGCTGTGGTGAGAAAGGACATGCAGGTGGATGGTGTGACAGTGCAAGATGCAGAGGGCAGGAAGAAATGGAAACAGATGATCTACTCTGGTGACCCCTAATGGGAGCATCCGAAAGGAGAAGACTATGTTGTAGCTCAACCCTTGTGGACTGTGAACATCATTACCGTGCGTCATTCCACAAGTATGTAACCTGTACAGAGGCTGCATCTGGACAGAGTGTTTAGGTGAGTGGTGACTTCACATGTCAGCTTGTGTATGACACAGCCAGGGACACTTTCCAGTACCATTGCCACTGTGGTTTGGACTTTGGTAAAGAGATGTTTTAACTAGAGTGTCTGTGAATCATCAGGTTTTACATTCTTCAGGTCTGGAAATGTGGCCCTTTTGTACCGACAGGGTGGTGAAATCCGTATTCAAACTGTCTGACAAGAAATTGGTAATGTCAGTCAGATAAGTGTACTTTGTGACCATTTACATTAACTGTGACCCGATCTGAGATTTCCCCTGTAGATTATACACAACACTAAAGAAAGCTTTAGTGATGTCTTTGGAATCCTTGCCATTTTCTATTTTGAAGCTTCCCTTGTACATTTATTGAGGGATTGTATTTTCCCAATGATACTGACCAGAGAGGTTATCCCTTCTTGGTATGTAACTCTTTTTTGGTACAACTTCACACCTTCTATTATATATTTAGTTTATGGCAGGGGTCCATGAGACTAATGCACTTTTACTGTATAAGTGAGAATTTCTTGTGTTTGTGATAGCACGGTCCATGCAACCCTGTAGGTGAACAGTGTGCATTCCTAAAGGATTATGCAGCTGGGACAGTGTTAACCTTAGTAATGCAAACCAATGACAGATAGCAACGGCATCACCCACAGCATAGTGTCAACCTGTGTCATACACACACATGCGTACTCAAGTTCCAAAATGTGTGTAGTACAATGCATACTGGCCACCAACAGAAACTATGGAGTGTTAACACTGGCCAATAAAGGGCATGTCACCCTGCCCATGTGTCCAATATGCATGTACATGCAGACAGTGCACCTCCACCATGTTCACAAATGGACACCTGCAAACCTGTGTTGCACACACCCTACACTTACTGTCCACTGTAAACGCATGCTGACAACTACACACATCAGCCAAGTGGCACATGGGCAAACAACACACAATTGGAATAAACACTGGTGAAAACAATACAACATTGCTAATTACAGCTTTAATGCATCATGCCTGCTGAGCTACACCTTCAAGGATATCATTACACTTTACTGCTGACAACATGCTACACATCCAACCGTTGCTATACTTTATTAAAGTCACCCTGTGCATTAGCACCATGTTAGTCTGTTCCTGCACCAATGTTACAGATGACAGGAGGTGGCACAGGTTTCATCATATGCACAGGGTGTGTTGTTGATTTGCCAGAGGCCTACACTGAGCCATACAAATCGACGTGTGTGTGTGTGTGTGTGTGTGTGTGTGTGTGTGTGTGTGTGAGGGCCATGAGTACTGTTATGGGCCAATGTTGATGTAATGTGTGTAGGTATGTGTTTGCCCTAGGTTTGTGTGTGTGTGTGTGTGTGTGTGTGTGTGTGTGTGTGTGTGTGTGTGTCTGCATGCACACAGTTACACCATGTGGCTGCCATATACGGGGATTTGTGAGACAGCTACAGATTGTACCTGGCAGGCTTTACAGATCACCGTCTCAGGCCATGGATACGGAACCTGTGCCTGGCAGGAGTGCTACAGACAGTATCAGGTACTAATCCAGATTGGGTGCTATCTGAAAAGGTTGCCATATGTCCACTGGATCCAGGTCCCTGCTGGGACTGGCCAGAGCCACGTGCACATGTTCAGCTAGGATGGTCTATGGACAGCCCTCCCAAGATTGCTGGGGCTGGTAATGGCATTACGGGAGTGGCTGTGACTTGCTGGATGTCCACGGCAACCTCCAGCTGCTGATGTTGCTGGCATACATCCACGTCTCAAACGTCCCGCACTGTCCTGACACATGGACATGACACTGTGGAGGACATCCAATGTCTCACCCCAACGTCTAATCAATGACCACAGTGTAGTTACATATGGCACCTGCTAGGTCATGAATACTGTCATTTACAGAGGTGTAATGAGCCTTCTGTGTCCTTAGCCCCTGTCTGGTGTACCGCTCCATTCGTGTCTGTGCCTCCATAACAGCCTGGAACATGCATGTGGTAGAAAGAGGTGTGGCACATCTGCCAGGGGCATGATGACCAGCAGTGCTCTGACGAGAACCCCTGGGCATCTGCCTATGTGGTACCGTTCCAGACATCTGGCTATGGCTGCTGTGTCCTGATACATGTGCCATAGATACCACACTGTCCTGGCCAGTGCCAACCTTACACTGTCCCTCAGTGAAGGGCAATGGTGATGATGGATGTACAGGCAGTATGACTGTGTGCATGGATGGGGTGGACTTGTGTACTGTCAATTGGTGGCCCAACAACAGACCCTGACAAACCTGCCTGTGCCTCAACATACCTATCCTCATCATCATTGTCTGTCTCAGTGACATCAGATTCCCTGCTGTACTGAACCAGCCCCACCACGGCACCTGTGAGAGGAAAATAGGAAACACACTTTAAGACCTGAACATGACTTCAGACCACATGCGCACATGCACACACACAAAACTACACTCCTCCCTAAAAGCAGACACACACAACACCAGCAATTACAGAACATACACAATAGCAGGTGATGGTGGGGTACAGTATCACAAGCAAAACAGTCATATCACACGTCAGCATGCAGGACATGTGTTGCTCAACAGCATGCAGTGCAAGTGTAGTCAGTCCTTGTTACTAACAGTATACATGGCTTTGATGCATGTGTTTTGTTATTAGGTGATGGCCCTCCCCCTGGAACACAATGCATACATGGACACAACATTGCTGTGCAGGTATTCATAACCCTGTAATGTACTGTGCACCATAACTCACAGGTGTACATACCATTGCTGGATGTGTATCTGTGTATCAGATAGGTATCCAATGCTGATTACAGCCTCTGTGTCTTTAGCAAATAATTGTGGACACATTTTTAGCACATTCATGATGAGTATTCACACATCATCATCAGTGGTGCATGGATAATTGATGGAATACCGTTCGGCCACATACCCTATGTACGGTACTTATGGTGAGTGTAGATCATATTGTGGACATGCCAGTCTCATCCATGACATGGCATGCTAAAACACAACTGCATATTTAAAGACTACACATACCCAATATGTGTCATATGACCTAGTCACTCAATAGCATCACAAGACATATGTGTCAGTTATGCAAATGGTGATTGGTATGCATACTGTTTAGAGGTGCATATGTGTGGACACACGCAACATTAAGGCGTATAGCAATGAAAGCTATGTGTAGTACTGTGGTTACAATAACTAGATGGGGTACAGTACCATAGGTCATCATCAGGAAGCATCAGGTGGTCACTCAAGGCTACAAATGTTTCACAAACCAGCAGTAATCATGCTGTGCCGGAACTGTACTAACTTGGCTAAATTCACCATTTCACAACCAGTTGTTACATGAGTTTGTAAGGAGGCCAATAAGGAGCATTCCCTGACATGAATGTGTAGTGTGTTGCAGTGTTTTTAAATGCTCCATGACAGGCCTCTACCCCCTCAGGTATATTATGTGTAATGTGTGGATGAGATTTTGGATACTGGAGTGTGTCTCTACAGAGGGTTTGGGAACCCTTTATGTGTAGCATGTTAAAATGCTCTGTGTATGACATAGATGTGTATGTTATGTGCATGTTGAGTATCAACTGTGCCTATCCAATGGTCACTACAGTCTAGCCACACTTGTTTGAGATGGTCTGGGTATTGCATGTGTTTGAGGCAGCTCATCACATTAGTGAGATGTGCGTGCTCTTACACCAAACATGCACAGCATGCATTATGGGTAAGTGTGCTACATGTGTACATGGCCTACACCTTAACTATGACATGCACTTTTTATTTACAATAATAAATGTAGAACACACTCACCAGCATCTGTCCGCTGCCTTGATGTCACCCCAGAGGGACCTACATAGAGATGAGACAGTTTGTCAGTGGCCACAACTCTGGCATTGCTACTGTGTGTTTGCAATCTTACAGTACAACAGTTTTACATTCACAGGGCTACAGATTATGTTCCAAATGATTGGTATTGCACAACAACAGGCTCCACATCTTTGAACGACACACTCCACATCTCACATATGTATGATCTACCAATAGAGATAACAGTAGTCTACAGATATGCCATGTTACCTGCATGCTACATGTGTGCTTGCTGGGTGACTCCAACCTCCATCATGGTGTACTGTCTGCTGCTGCTGTTGTTGGGCAGGTGCCACCAGGCTCAAGAGCAGCTCCTCCACTCTGGTGGGGGGGTGGATATTAACACCACCTCCTGTTGCAAGCTGTTGTCTACGCACATCAGCAGCACGCTGACGGACATGTCTGAGAAGATCACTGCAGTGGTGGCGTACCTGCTCATATGTCCGGTTATGCAGGCCTACCTCATTGACCCTGCGGACATCTTGCCACATTGCAGTACTCTCCTGCTGGTCCTGGCTGGTTCGTGAGAACATGAGACGGTAGTGCTGAATCATACTGCTAGTAATGATATCATCTTCAGCACTACTGTAACTGGGGTTCCTGCAATGGGCCATGATCGCTGGAAGACATAAATACGGAAATATGTCTGAGCAAGTCATATGGCACATTTAACATTATACAGTACTGATATCACTGAACTGCCATATATAGCAACCTATAAGCTAACAGAAAGTGAAACACTGTAACTGCCACTTATCACTGCTCACCTCACAACTGCTTGAAAGTGTCTTGCTCACTCTCTATCTAATGAACCATGTTCTGCACAGCAACAAAATAAAACCACTATATAAGACTATACAAGAGTACCTGGCACACTGTATGCAACATAATGCACCACCTAGCCACAGCAGATATACATCAAGCTGATGTGTAAAGAAATATATCATCCATCACAATCAGTGTAAGGTCCAGTAAATGTATTACTATTATACCACACAACTTGTTAATGCCAAACCCGTGGCCAAAATATGTGCACAATTGGGAATATAGGTCGCATACTGCTGTAGTACACTATGAATGTTGCTAGATACGCAGTTATATGTTTTACCACACGTATGTCAAAGGACATGTTAAAGACATACCCACACACACATCAGACATAATTACAGGACACAAAGGTATGACAATACAGATAAGCTTTCAGTGTGTACTATACAGTAGTGTGTGTCAGTACTTACACAACCTTAATCTTGAGAAATGTAATATGTGATGAATACAGGGACCACACAAAACAGTGGATGCAAGCAATGTGGACATACACCATACTTTGCTGTACAGGCCCCAAAGCTTCAAGTAGTACTACAGTACACACAGGGTTTGCATTCAACATCGGTACAATCAATAATCATACATGTAGTGCTTTAGCCTCTAATGACACACCCTAGTTAAAACCAAGGGACTTAATCACACTGTATGCGATAGCACTTGTTCTGTCTGGCAACAGAATACACAGCTTTTGCTAGGATCAAAGCAAGGACCCATAATACCATGACATAAACAGTTTCCCACTAAGGTATCCCACAGATACATATCTTTGACGTATTCACAAACATAACCAAAAAGAAAGCACCCAAATCCAGGAACTGTGACACGAACAGTTTAATCACAAGAATAACGCTGAAAATTCACAACACGTTTTCGTCCTTGACTTCATTAGATAATATCACTCTGGTGAACTCACCTTAAATATGTTAAACTAATTACAAATGACCAATGACAAAACTGATCTAATCAAACAATTAAAAAGACAATTAAAACACATAACACCATGGTGAAAATCATACCCAATGAAATAAATGTAAATATAAATAACTGCATAAATATGTATAATATATATAAAAATATGTATAAACAATTAATGAACCATTTCTAAAATCATGACACATTGTACTAAAAAAAAACATATATAATATACATTTAAAATATGCCTAGAATGGTAAAAAATACTATAATTTGGCTGACTTCAACTTTAAAACTGGCATAAGTGAAATCATGTCATTAAGTCCAGGTATTCTGTTGGCTTCTAATACAATTTGCCAAAATAATTCTCTGTATTCTACCAATGTTTCCCAGTTTCCACCTCTAGGGTCCACTGACACACTTTCTAACACAAAAAATCTAAATGTTGCTGATTTACATACACAAGTGCGTTTGAACAATGCATTATTTTTTTTGGTCCTGATGTCATACAAATGTTCATAAATTCTTTGCTTAAGCATTCTTTCACTTTTCCCTATATAAAATGCATCACATTTTGTGCAGGTAGCCAAATAAATAATGCCCTTGGTATTACAGTTAACAAATGTTCCTAAAATCAATTTCCTTTGTCTACAAGGTAAATATAAAGATTGTCCAACAGCTAGGTGTGTACAATAACTACACCTTCCACATTTAAATAACCCCACTTTAGATCTAGTAACATTTTCAAACATTTTTACATATGTCCCTCTCTCTAAAATGTTCTTAATGTTGGTACCCCTCCTGTAAGTAAATTTTATTTCCTTGTCAAAAATACAATGTAAATCAGATAATTTTGAAAACTTGTTCCATTCTTTATTTATAATTCTTTTAACTATTCCTGACTGCCCATCATAGGTTGTAGTAATGCCTGATTCATATTCTACCTCACTATTTTCATTATTGGACTCTTGTCTAACACAGGTTCCACTCTTACCTAAAATAGGTGCAAACTTGCCTCTTCTTTCACTAGTAACCTCACTGCATATTTGGTCAAAACGTTCACTCTGGTAGCCCCTATTTAAAAATAATTTTTTCAAAATTCCACATTCAGTATTATAAGTAGTATCATCAGAGGTCATTCTACTAAGACGAACTTAGTTGACCTTTCATTACACTTCTCTTTTGGTGGGGTGGATGTGAACTGGTGAAGTGTAAATATAAGTTTGAAAAAGTCTCTTTTCTGTAAATTTTGGACCTAAAACCTTCATTGGTCTTAGTAATATTAACATCCAAGTAATTTAACATTTGGGTATCATATTTGTGTGTAAATTTTAAAAAATCAGTCGTACCATTTAAAAATTCAATAAATAAGTTAAAATCATCTTTGTTACCATTCCATAAAAAACATAAATCGTCTAAAACCCTACCATAAAAAGTCCAAGATCTGCTAAAAACCGAAGTTAATAAATATGTATTTCGAAAATATGACATAATAATATTGGCATAAGTAGGAGCACAATGTGCCCCCATAGCAATCCCCTTACATTGTTTAAAATATTCTCCTTCAAAGAAAATAAAATTGTTTTTTTAATACCACCTCCATTAAAACCAATACTGTTCTAAACTCATTATGGGTAATTCCTGAAAACCCTACTAGCATTTCTTCGAACCTTTCCAGGCCTATGTCGTGGGGAATACTAGTAAATAAATCAACCACATCTAAAGTAGCAAAAACCAAATCTTCAGAAAATAATGTTTTGTCCAACTTTCTAAGAAGGTCCCAGGAATCCTGAAGTATATAAGTATTATTCATAAGCACTTTCTTTACCTTAAAATCTATATATTTTGCAAGAGGGGATGTTATAGAACCTTCTGCAGAAACTATTGGTCTCAAAGGTGGATCATCAATGTCCTTGTGCACCTTAGGTATGCCAAAAATAGAAGGAACCTTCGGTTTTTCAACAGGTAAAAATTTATGTCTCAATAAATCTATTAGTCCGTCCATTAATAAATCATTCAATAACGTGTATTTTTTTGTATGCCACATTTATTTCATTAATAGATACCCTTGTATATTTAGTAGAATCACTTAAAATCTCCTGCATTTTACCCTCCTATATAATGTGGTCCATAAGCACCCCCCCCACCTTTGTCGGGTTTCATAACCCTTAAATTTTTGTTTTTACTCACTAATTTGAGTGTTTCTTGCTCAGCCAAGGATAAATTAGATTGCACGTTGTGTATCCTAAGTGACTTCCTTAATTCATTTTCTAAAACTAACTCAAAATTCTTTAATTGTGGGTGTAGGGGGTGGGTTGAACATACTCTTACGAACTAATTTGTCCTCTCCAACAGTTTTTTGTACCCATTAAAAAATATTTCTAAGCTTTTCTTTCTAATAAACAACTTAATATCTATTAAAAGTTTAAAAATGTTGGTTCTCTGTTTGGGTATGAATCCAAAGCCTTTTGAAAATAAATCAAAAAAAGTTTTAGTCACAGTGGTGTTAGAATAATTAAAAATGTTACAATCATTAAATGTCCATTTATGCCCATCATTGTATACACCTTCATTTAATTCTTCCACCTCATTTGTTTCCTTCCTCGGGGCCCCCATTCTCTCACTTGGTAGTTTTTTGAACTATAATCAATAGGTTCTTTGTACATCAGCCTCTCAGAACTTCTAAGCGGTGGAAAATCTAAAGCTTCTCCATCATTGTCATCAAATACAGGCATTTCATTTTCACTAACACTATAAGTTCCAACCCTCTTCCCCAACAATCTAGGCTTGGGGTAATGTGTTTTGTTTTTATACTCATTCACATCTCTTTCTATTTTTCCTAATTTCCTGTTTTGCACATCTAAGCATTTACTTTCTATATCCTTAAGCAACTTATAATATTTATTCTTATGCTCCTCTACAGTAAAAAGCAAATCCTGAGTAATGTCTTTATTAAGATGTTCAACTTGGTTAAACCTTTTTTCTTTTTTACATTCATTATTTAGTATAACAGCCCTCATTATCTCAAAGCCACAATTATCAAACGCAGTAATCAGCTGCTGATGAAAGGTAGTACCATCCACTACATTATTCGGGTATTTGCAAACTCTGAGACCCTTAGGTACAACTTTTAATTCTAAACAATGCTTCAAATATGCATTATCCATTTCAAGCATTTTGTATTTATACAAAGAAAAATCCATGTCATCCAACATTTGAACATATGTTCTACTAACACTTTGTTTAAATTTCTTCTTTCCAAAATCGTATTTAACATTGAGAATGTCTCTCAGCTGTTGAACAGTACCTGTATGATCTCTAGCATTAGTCCCACAGTCCAAAAAATTAATCCCATTTTGTGCATTTCGCGAACCTTCAGAAACTCGATTTCCAGTCTCTCCACCAACAGTAATGTGTGGGAATCCATTAAGACTCCCTCTATCAGCTATGTCCAATCCATTTCTATCACCAACCTCGTTGCCATTGCTTACACGCGTTCCTTCATGCGAAGCAGAACGCCCTGCTGCTTCCTGGTTCCCTGGTACAGAAAGCGTCGACAAAAGCGTAACCATTGATTGGCTTACTGGCGTAAGCAGCCCTACCAACTGAGTCAGTTGGCCTATGAGCTTCCGAAGCTCTCCGATCTCACTACCCTTGCTGTTACTGTCCATAGCCACAGAAGCCTGTGATTCCATTCAAAAAAGAAACGAATAACCAGAAAGAAAGGCAGGTGCCAAATGTTCACTAATAACCAAAAAGAAAGCACCCAAACCCAGGAACTGTGACACGAACACAGTATTCACAAACATACTGACCATCACAGTCAGTCAACAGTACAGAGAATCTATTGCAACAAGTAGATGTAGGTGTGTACGAGTATATATGACTCTCTCTATACATTATATATATATATATATATATATATATATATATATATATATGGATTCCATAGATTTGGTCGAATTACACTTAGTTGAAAATGATACCAGGCATTGCAGTTCACTGAAAGCTCACTTGACTGAAAGCTCACTTGGTCGAAGATTATTTGGTCGAAAATGGAATATAGCCCCTACCCAATGCAGTGCAACCCTGGAGTGAGAATATTAAATAAGGGGGGGTGTGGGGGCACATAATTTTAATATATTAACTATTATAAGAAGGTATATCCATTAGGAATGCATTAATATATATATCTTTAGTAGAAACTATTAGCATAAAGTAGGGGGCCTCGCCCCCACATCCCCCTTATTTAATATTCTCACTCCAGGGATGCACTGCAGTGGGGCAGGGGCTATATTCCATTTTCGACCAAGTGAGCTTTCAGTGAAGTGAGCTTTCAGTCAAGTGAACAGCCTGGAATCATTTTTGACTAAGTGTAATTCGACCAAATGTATGGAATCCATATATATATATATATATATATATATATATACACACATGCATACACACACGCATACACACATATATATACATACACATCCATTGGTCTACATATACATGTAGGCACATATACATTTCACCTTTCATAGTGAGAATATCAATTATACAAAGGATATAAGGTGTACAGTAATGTAATAAAATCGCACAGTCTTGGGATAAATGCATTGAAGGTGTTCACAGCCCAGGTAGCTTTATCAGGCCTTACTGGCTTCAACATTGCAAACTGAACAAACCACCCACAGCGTTTAACCACCACATGTCATATACCAGCACTGTATGCTGTTTTGTTTGTCACTCACTTAAAACCTACATACAAATATGTGCATACTAACCTTAACCAACATATATATCTCCCCTCTTCGCAAACAGTTGCAATATGTCCCCTACTCTATGCACATATACAGATGTGAATATATATGACACATATATTTCTCCGTATGTGTGTGGCATACACACACAAGGTCCACACTGTTGTTAAGTCCCTGGACCTCACAGCTGAACTGTTGGGCCTTACTGCAACACAAACAGGTGTCACATATGAACACACACCAACATTAGGGGGGTATATATGGCAACAGATACTAGATAAGCATACTAGACTGCTACAGCAGTTGCCAATGCTAAGCTACACTTTAATATGACTATCATGCATGTGTTGTTCTGTCACACCCATGTTTATATAATGTTAGTGCTAATCCCCCCAACAGCCATTGGCCACATTACTGTACAGAACACAGATAACATGGATCAGATCTTTGACATTTAATGCTGAGCTACACATTTCACAGGTATGTCCCACTGCCCACAGGTACACACAGTATTGTCCATAGCAGTAGTTAAGCAGATCATCTGTGCATAAAGAAGTACTGCTGCCACATATGAATGTTCACATTATGTAGACTATTCTTCAATAACATCTACAACATGCCAGTAAATAGATATGTGTCACATACCTTTTCTTTGTATGATTTGGTAATATTTCTTTTTCCTTTTCTCTGTCTCACTCTCTCTGTCAGTCTCTGCAATAGAGTGACTGAGTTTGTTGGCAGAGATTGCAGCCTGCTTTTGTGGTAATTTGCAAATGAGCATGTGATGGCCTCTGCATCAATTAGTGGCCACCATTTGCTAATTGCATGCAGCCTGCTGTGCAGTAATTGCAGTAATCACTGTCATAGCAACCCAGTACTATAAATTGCTGACTCATGGAAACAAGATGGAGATCATCCTTGTTTGCTGTGGACATCATTGTTTAAGACAGAAGGTTGGTATAGTTCTTATATCAGAAGGCTGGACCCTGCACACAGGTATATTCTACATTTGGGTAGGGGTGCAGAAGTACAGAGAGCGTAAGTATCATGCTGTGTACATGTTAGTTTATCAAGGAAAGTAGCCTGTCTGTGTAACTCCTAACTGTGGACCTATCCACATGATAGCCAGAGAATAGCCTGTTATTTTTGTCTGTGTACCACACAGGTCTTTTCAGTAATAGAGCAATGGCATTGTTACAGTTGGTTGCTACCAGTACATGGCTACATCCATTTGTATTTCAGTGTTGTATTCCTACATAAGGGTATGCTTCCGAAACTCCTTCCAAAGCTATTTGCACACTGTGTAACAGCAGAAAGGCTGATATGCCTCTGTGTTTCTGCCTCTGCCAGACCTCTCAACCAATCAGGTACATATTTGAACAGACTCAGTGAAAAGTCAAGAAAACGTCAGGGACAATCAGGGACACCTTATAGGTTCATAGGTTGGTACTAGGCTATCAGCCCTAGGGCCTATACAAGCCTAGCCATAACAATTCCCTGGCTATTTCTTCCCACATTATTTACTTTCCTGGACCCTTGTCTAGCAGGTCGACTGACGTGATCCCTGGGGTGAATTTCCTTTCTCCCATCCAATCGTCAAGGTTCCTCTTGAAGAGGTCCAAAGAGGCACTCTGCTTGACATGTATGGGCAATCTATTCCAGAGTCTGGGGAGTCTCTGGGTCAGGAACCTATCCCTCCAGCATGTTTTGTTTATGGTGATGACAAGGTTTAGATCCTTAGTGCCATTAAGTTGAGACATTGAGAGAATCAGAGTATATGAATTAATACACCTTTTCTGAAGTAAATGAAGTATTTAACTCTTAATTATTGTCATTATTCATTAAGTGTAATTCACCACCTTTCTGGCCAAAGTCAGTAGTTTTCGGAGGGATTCAGAGGGACAGAGCTAAAATGTGTGTCAAAATCAGGGACATCCCTGAAAATCAGGGACAGTTGGGAGGTATGGCCTCTGCCCTAAACAGATATGCCAGTGTTTGTCCTGCTGTGATATTGTGTGGGGTTGTAAAGTGATGGTGTAACATTATTTCCTGCTAGAATGGCTGCTTCTCTTATCACAGTCATGTAATGTAATCCCACAACATCTTTTGGTCAACATCCACAGAACAAGTTGTGTGGTATGGTATTCCTATTTTTCCTTTACATTCACTCATTCTGATGCATGATATATTTATTTAAGCACCAACTTGATGTATATCTACCATGGCTCAGTGGTACTTCATGTTGTGTAGTGTGTGCAAGGTCCGGGGTTCGAGACTTACAGAGGTGTTTTATTTTGCTCCTGAGCAGAACAAGGGCCCTCACATACAGAGTGACCAAGGCACTTTTAAGCAGTTGTAAGCTGGTTTGCGCATTGCTTAGCCAAGCGCAAACTCACGCAAACCCGCTAACTACTGCTTAATAGTGCTTACTCCTCCTAACCCCTGCGCTCATTTCTTTGAAAGAAAAGAAAAATGGGGAGATAGGAAAGTGGTGAAAAAGGGGCACAAAGAGGGAAAGACAGTATGGAAAATAGCTCGGGATGTGCAGGACGGGTGTAGGGAAGGTCCATAGCTGCCCATTTCTTCAACAGCAACAGCTGTGCATATGCAATAAATTTGGAGGTAGATATGAAACCTTCAACCCCTGAGAGAGGGGTGAGGACAAAGTATGTTGTAATGCCAATTAAATAACATTTCATGTGTCCAGTGGACATGTGTGCAAAATGGGCAGCTATGTATGGGGCGTAATTTTGTTTTGGGAGCAGATTGCCCTTTTTATTTTTCAGGTGAGAGTGGAGTGTGGGGTAGGGGAAGTAGGTATATTTGGGAAGGTAGGTTGGGGAGGTAAACAGACAAGACAAACAAGACGAATACAGGGGCGGTATATGACATGTGGTGGGTGAACACCTTTGATGGGGAGGGATGTTTGGAAATCGTAAGCCCATGAGCCCCAAGATGGAAACAGTGGGACTGAGGTCCCCACACCCATGGGCAGTCACCACTGCACCTTCACAGCCCAGAGGGTGGCTGTGCTGGGGGCTGTGTAGGAGGGGCAGGTTGACCCAGGAGTTGTGCCACTCGGGCCTCAAGCTGGCGTAGAGGTTCTGCAACAGAACATTCAATCTCTCTACGCACCACAGCCCGGACCGTTCGAAGATTAATAGGTGCCCCTCCTCTGCCCACGCTTGCACGGGGGGGGGGCCCAAGCCTCATCCCTTGCAGCACTTCTACATGAAGGTGGCACAGGGCCAATGGAGGAGGAGGTCCCAGGCTGGGCACCAGATCTGCTGGTGCCATGGCCAGCTGAAGTGGAACAGGTGGGTCTGCTGGGACCGGCCTTCCCATACGAACTATGTTTTGGAAAGTTTAATAAAGATATGGGTTAGTAACAGTCAACAACATTCCCAATTAGTTATAACAGCATGTATAAGTATTCCCATTAACCCAACACACCAGATTTTCAACAGTTGAAAAGCAAGCATAACACATGCATATATAGAACAATAGTGGACATTACAACAGCATGCAGGTTTAATTTATGGCAACAGGGCACATGCATAGAAATAAATGCAAATATTTATAAACAAATAGGACATAGGTCCCAACAAATCTTTTGAGGTTAGACATACCGATTGAGGTGTGGAATTGCATTTATATGCACATACAGTAGGGTGGAAAAAGATAGCGCAATTAACAACTTATATATCCTTCTAATTTTCACTACATTCCTATTAACTGCAGTTATTTGTTCCTTACATGTATTATTACACTACCCAATGTCCTTATACTATGCAACTGGATTTTGCTAGATTATATACACGAGCTGTATCTTACAAACTGTCCAAGATGCAGATGTTACTGCAACATATTTTGAGAGCTGCTCATACATACTACTGCTAAGATGGTACACTGACAGCTCTACTTTCATATAATTATCTAGATATGTTCAGCTGAAAGTATCAGTTATATGTTAACAGCTCTCTACATTTCTGGCAGCACACTGACAATTATGGGGAACACAATACCAAGCTACTCATGTGCCAGATTAACCTGTACATGCTGGGCATGAACCAACAGTTGAGGGCTGTAAATATGCATAAAAGCTACTGGCACTCCCTTCATCCATGTTATATGGGCCTACCCAAGTGTGGGTTGACACTGCTTAATACAACACTACTATATGTAGAATGCAAAAATACAACAACATATCAAAGAAAATGACACAGACGCACTCCAGGAATTATACATTTATTAAAGGATTATTACACCTTTATTTATTGGGTTAAAACACTTTTTGAAGGCGCTCTCATTTATTTTATATAACAGTACATGCAGAATAATTACTAACCTGCCTGATGACGCAGCCTTTGCAGCCTATCCTCATAGGCTTGCTGGTTCATAGCCCGGACACCTGCAGCTGTGAATAAATGCAGTGATATTGAGACATACCTATCCATAGTATAGACAAGCATAGAAATTCTTAACTACTTAATACAATGGCTACTTACCCAGTACTGGGGCATTAGGCATCAGATGGGATTCCTGGATCCACTGGTCCAGTTGATCCTCCCTACGTTGCTTCAGGTCAGAATAATGGTGTCCGACCTGCTCACCAGTCCGAGGAACACCATGGCACTGGTGAGATCACGGCCACATTGCTTCAGGTCAGAATAATGGTGCCTGACTTGCTCACCAGTCACAGGAACACCAGTGGCACTGGTGAGATCACGGGCAAGACTGTTCCAGGCCTCCGTTTTATACTGGGTACCCTGGTGCTGGCTCCGCAGGAGTCTTTCCTCATGATTGTGGACAAGGAGCCAAACCATTACTTTGGACTCCTCAATGCCCCAGCATTGCGCTCTAAATCGAGTGCCTTCTCCAACACTGGCCATGCTGACTGCAGAAGGAAGCAACAACCAGTTATAGCTAGTATTCCCACCTGTGGAGCTTAAATATGCCTCATTTCCCGCACCTATTTGTGATTGGCCACTTTTGGAAAAACTCAGCTGTAGGCACGCCTGCTTAGCTGATGTTGGCAATATTTAAAATTCCTTTGATAGATATGTGTCTGTTGAAAGTGCATGTTTATGAAATGCTGTCATGGCTTACTGGTTAAGTACTGTGACTATAGTGCACAGTATCCCGAGTTCGAGCCCTGTCACTGCTTTTTATTTTCCTACTGGGCAGACCTGACTGGTTAACGTACAGTAAAGGAGTTGTGGCTGTGTTTAACTGACTTTGCTTAACTTTGCCCGACTTTGCTTGACGTTGCGCAGCTACGTGCAAATATGCTGTGGTTGCGCTGGTTAGTGTGGTGCGCAGCTACGCGCAAAGACATTGTGTTGGTTAACGCGGTGCGCAGCTACGGGCAATTGGATTTAAATATGCTCAATACTGGTAAAATGTGCTTAGCAGTACTTTATATTGCTTACAATAGGGTACTCATGCCTCAGAATACATAACCATTTCACCTTTATATATATATATATATATATATATATATATATATATATATATATATATATAAAAAATTCGTTCACTACTACATTTAACATTTCAATGCTTTTTACAAAACTTATACATACAAAATGTCAGGAAATATTTTTGTATACAGATTTCTAACAGAAAATGGAACGTGCAGTAGTGGGACTCCAACTGGGAATGCCTCCTCTTTGCGTGAAGACTTACCACTATGCTATTTTGTTTAATTGGCATATATTTTTCTTATTATCCTCTTCTGGTGTCTAAGCTGCTAACTGTAGCTAAGCAATGGGCAAACCAATGCAAATATGTGCAGCTATATCGGATGAAATAAAAAAAATAAAAACAATTTTTATTTTTAATTTTGTCAGTTGTTTAACATATGAGGGAGTGTAGTGTTACATTGTGCACATGTGAACGGACTCGCTCATGTAACTCGAAATTATGTCATTTCTTCATTGCAGGGGCATGGATTTTTGGACTGCTTGGCAGTCCGACACATCCACTACAGTCATCCATGCTCCATGTAAGCTTTTGAGTTCAGGCAGCTCGCCCTCATTAATATGCATGGCGCGCTGCCGTCATACTCTTAGACTGGCGCTTCTGTGTAAGACTAATCTAGTCTTACTCGGAAGATTAGTAAATCCGGGGGAATAGAAAACAAACAAACTGATTTAAACAAGTTATCCGATTAACCAGAAAAGAGCTCAAAACTGAGCCCTGTTCCAGCAGTCTTCAAGTTCTAACTGCACACCCATGTTTACTAGGGTGCAGGGGAACCTTCTCCAAAAAAAGATGACCTGGATCAGTGCTCAAGTTATACAAACAAAGCTAGATTCAGCAGGCCTGAATCTGGTCTATGCTACAGCAACAAGGTGCACCAATTTCAGAAGGAAACACTTCAAATAAGCAGGCACAGTAAGCCTGTGACCAGAAATGCCCAGCTCAGAAGGGCAGAATCCAGCCTCTCCTCCCACAAGAGTGCAGACCACAAACCTTCTTAATGTAGAATAACTGGCCTGAAGCCCAAGTGCTTTAGCCAGAACTAATACACTTTTAGAATAGCAGACACTGGGCCTTCAAATCAGCAATTCCCAGCTTAGAAGGATGTAAGCTACCTGTCCTGCCACAACAGTGCAGACCACAAACCTTCTTAATGTAAAACAGCCTGTATGAAGCCCAAGTGCTTAAACCAAAAGACTTAGAATAACAGTTACAATTTAATCAGGCTACTACCAAACAGTAATAAATGCAGCAGAATAAATTAAATTGAGTAATTTTAAGAAAAGCAAAATAAAGTAGGAGGAAACACAAATACAGTAATATACTGTATATATTACAGCATATATAACTCAGCAAACCAGGCATTCCCGATATCCAGCCATGTACTGTAATGCATAACAAACATACACTGTAGAACTCAGCAAAATCTGTACCCTTTTGCATACTGCATTAACAAATGTCCATCTGAAGAAGTTAATCATGTAACCATGCATAACAACCTCTTAAAGACCATCATGAAACTGTGCACTAATTTTATATATATATATATAAAAAACAGGTGTAACATTATTGAGAAAGTCACACTTGTGCAGATGCGCATGCATCCACCATGTTTCTTTGTGAATTGAACTTGGGCACTTCTGGAAATGGACAATGAAGAGCAAGATATTTGTGTCTACCTTCACAAGGATTTCACAGGACACCTCTTCATTGACTAGTTTCTCTTTCAAAGAATAGATGTCTGGTATGACCCGGCCAAGATCTTAACCAGGGCTAAAGCTATCCTATGCTCTGGTAAGCAGTGAAGGCATTGCTTCAACAACATAAAGCAGTACCACTCTGACCTGTTTTCTAAGTAATAAATCAAATTTTCAAAATGAGTAGCCTAAGATATACTTGTATGTTTTGAAACATTTCTGCATTGTAAGTACGCTGATCCCTTGGTTATTCATCTGACAGTTGTACTAATTTGCATCCTTATACCACAAGTCAGGAAGAGTGGAACCTTAACCAGGTTAGCTACTATAGGAGGCAAGTAGGACAGCAAGTACAGCAAGGTGAATAGGATGAGAGTTCCAACCCCCATACACTATTCTAATTATATGTTACAGTATATGCCTCATTTATGATAGTCTTCTGTCCATACAAGGCAAAGGAACTCCCAGCCTGGATCACCACATGCACTCCCTGTTGCAGCTGAGGGTGTGTTCAGTGAGACATACTAGACTGGCTGTCAGAAGGGGAATAAAGGCCCCATCTGGAAGGCAGTTTTCCCTTTCACCTTTACTGCCACAGCAACAACTGCAGCAATTGATAGGCACTGGTGTTCCAACACCTGGATGCCCAACTTGACAGGACAGTATATTTACTGGAGCAAATAGTATATTCACTTCAGTGGTGGACCCCAGGCCATTAGGACAACACAGAATCAACTGGGCCATGCCACTGCCCAGCAAGGGCCTATAAAGGATAATGACGTAAAAAACGCACTCTCCAAATCTAAGAGTACAGCATCCATGGGACCAGTCGACATCCCAGGCTGTGTACTACATGAACTACAAAATGAACTGGCACCTCACCCAAGTGTCATGTTTAATCATAGCCTCATCTCAGGCTTCGTGCCCACTGAGTGGCGCACAGCTACAGTTATCCCACTCCACAAGGGGAGATCCACCTTGGCTCCTGGGAACTACCACCCCATCAGTCTGAAGAGCCTAATCTGCAAGGCCATGGATCGTATTATCATGGAACTTATAAACAAACACATTGGCAACCTTCAAACACTGGACCCCACGCAGATTGGGTTTGTGAAGGGCCAATCTTGTCTCCTGAACCTGACTGACTTCTTTGAATCAGACTCCAGAGCCGTGGACAAAGGTAAGATGGTCCATACAGCCTATCTGGACCTCGCCAAGGCCTTCGACACCATCTCCCACTCTGGAATCGTAGATAAACTTACTAAGCTGGGCATTAATCCCTATGTCAAATCCAGCTCCAGACAAGTTACAAGTGGAGTACCTCAGGGTTCAGTCCTGGGACTGCTCTTGTTTGGCATCTACTCCTCTGAAGTACAGGCAAACACTAAAGGGACTCCGGCTAACAAAGTTCGCAGATGACTGCAAACTGGGAACCATTACTGAATCCCCAAATGATGTGGATATTCTACAAAAGGGCCTTACAGAAACAGATGCTTGGTGCCAGAGTCATGGGCCCAAGCTCAATGCCAAGAAATGTATAGTTATCCCCTTTGGGAAAAAAACATGTACCCGTGAATTACCACATAGGTGGCAGTACACTAAACACTGAAAGTGTGATAAGAGACTTAGGAACACAGGTGGACAGTGGTCTCACCTTCGATAACCACATCGCCACAACAGTCAGGAAATCCTTCTATGTGGCACACCTCATCACTAAGGGCTTTTCATCCAGAAAAAAGGAGGCCATTGTCCCACTGTACTCATCCCTCATTAGACCCATTATAGAATACAATGCCCCGTTTGGTATGTACCTCTCAAGACATCTGCAACAACTGTAAAGGATGCAGAAATACCTCACTAAAAGAATCACAGGCCTAAAGCAGATGCCTTATGCTGACTGTCTAAAAAAAACTCCACCTATACTATGCTGCATATAGTCTACTCAAGCGATCTCTGCTTAACATATCCAGAGCTTTTGGACATGCTACACGAAGAAATCCCAATCCCTCAGAGACACACGCTCCAGGGATCTAAACCTTGTCATCACAATAAATAAAACATGCTGGAGGGATAGGTTCCTGACCCAGAGACTCCCCAGACTCTGGAATACACTGCCCATACATGTCAAGCAGAGTGCCTCTTTGGCCCTCTTCAAAAGGAACCTTAATGATTGTATGGGAGATAGAAAATTCACCCCGGATCACGTCAGTCGCCCTGCTAGACATGGAAGTAAATACCGTGGGAAGAAATAGCCAGGGAATTGCTATGACTAGGCTTGTATAGACCCTATGGCCAATAGGCTAGTACCAACCTATGATTTTGGTTAGGTTGCTCTACCCTGCCAGCACCCAATTCTATCCAATCAGGTGTGACCCCTCCTTCCTGTGTCAGGCCTCATACCTTGTGTGTGTTCCAATCCCACATCACTATTTGTCCATCCTCTGTATATATTAGTCTTCCCTTTGTCAATCCAACCTCTTGTACAGATAGGCTCTCCTCTCTGCCTGTACTGTCAAGTTTGTATGCCCCATAAAACATTCCTACTACTTTTTCCATCCCTATGTTACTCTTGCATGCCACAAATATCATCCCTTTTTGCCTTAGGTTAATGCAAGGTGTTAGGACTAGAAGGCGGGACACTTTTTTCCCATATGTGTTCCCCCTGTGTGTCCCTCCTCTTGCTCTCATCCCCCCTTTCATAAGCCTGTGTGTTCTCCCTGTGTACCCCTCTGCTTACTCTCAGCCCCCCCTTTCATACTGTCCTATACAACCATTTTCCACCCTATTTTGCTGATGAACATTGCAGATATGAATGTCTTACAGGGTGAGTGTCAACTGTGTAGGACCAAAACCCAGCGATAGGAATATACCATTTCTGACACACTGGTAATCTGTGGTGCTTTCAGGCACTTTTAGATGTCCATAACACATCTGCTTGGTATAAATCAAATCACAGCAATTTGAACAGGACACAGATAGCCTCAAAGCAAATAAGTAGCTCTCCTGCAAGGCAGTCAAGTAGCTCTCCTGCAAGGCAGTCCTACCTCTGCATATGTACAATTCTGCAGAGATGGGGCTGATATGAGAGGAAATAACATCTTGTCCAGCAGAACTCAGGAGAAAAATATAGAACAGGAAAGGCTCAGCAGTGTAAAACACACCCCAAGCGCATAAAAAGAAGTCACAAAGGTCTGCAAACAAACATTACTTCTATACATGCACAGGTCTAAATGTAGGACCCAGTGGAAAAAAGGAAAGGGGGGGTATTACAGAAAACAAGTACAAGTAGGAGAGGTACAGGGACAGAGAAAGGAAGGCTATGCCTGCATCCCATAGCGCAGCAAGGGAAAAATATCATAGGCATAATACACGACAAAAGGTATAGTACAAGACCTACCCTATAGAGATGTTCAAACAGAATGGAATGCAGGCCCACAATATTGCAATCAGTGCATGAAGAGGGAATGGTAAGAAGAAGCAGTGCAGCAATTAACTGTGTCACCCATTAGCAACAGAACAAGGAGGGAACTGATGTGATAAAGGTAAGAAAAGAACACTGCAAGGATGTGCACAGGCCTTCTAACAGACAATGGAAAGAGCATCATAGGAGGCATATATACTGCCCCAAATATAAGTTCAGGAGTGCACACATACAGCATTTCATAAAAGGGCAGGCCAAGACCTGTCACTGATGGCTACATACCATGCTGTAAAAAGAAAATGGACATATACCGATATGGGGGGAGGAGATCAATTTGTGTGCATCCCAAAACATGACTGTCGACTGGATCTTACCGCATACGCAGCAGCAAACATGGACACCACAGGGGATGTACTATGCAAAGTGGTGCAAGAATCATGCAGGAGATATTGCACACTTGGTGGTGGACACTACCTTCAAGAAAAGCAGTAGGGTGGTGGTTACAGAGGCTAGATGGGTTGGTGCCCTACAACAACTGAATACTCTCAGCACCACCAGATATTTTAAAGACACAGTACTTCCCCTTAAGATAGGGGGACATATCTCTAAAGCATAAAAAAGCATAAAAGCATAAAAAACTTGACAGCTGAGGGTGTGATGGAGCTGCTTCTGAGAGCAGCACTGAATATTCAGATCTGTACACCTCACCATTAATCTCTGTGGATGGAACCTTTCCTACAGCATGTATGTATACAACCGTACTGTTTACAAGGTTATGTGGGAGCAGGGGATAACCACAGACTACTTCCAGTGTATAAACAATTATAATCAGAAAAGTGCATCACGTCTATATTTTTTGTTTGAAATGCTGCATGACACAAAGGAAGGAAAAAGACTAGGCTTATAAACAAACTACATCTTAAGTGATTTTGAGAATGAGGTCATAACACTAAGCAATAATCGTTCCCGAATGCACTACACATGGGATGCAATTTACATGTAGCCAAGATACTCTGCAAGCATATGCAACAATGTCAA